>NC_069500.1:907787020-907959520 GCF_027579735.1 Bombina bombina | reverse complement strand
CCACCCAATACACCCTTAAAAAACCCACTAACCCCCTGAAGATCGACTTACTGTTCTGAAGACCGGACATCCATCCTCAAGGATGTGGCAGAAGTCTTCATCCAACCGGGCCGAAGTCCTCAACGAAGCCGGGAGAAGTCTTCATCCAAGCCAGGCGAAGTGGTCCTCCAGACGGGCATAAGTCTTCATCCAGACGGCATCTTCTACCTTCATCCATCCGACGCGGAGTGGCTATATCTTCAAGACATCCGACGCGGAACATCCTCTTCATCCGGAGTCTTCTTACTGAATGAAGGTTCCTTTAAATGACGTCATCCAAGATGGCGTCCCTTAGATTCCGATTGGCTGAATTCTATCAGCCAATCGGAATTAAGGTAGAAAAAATCCTATTGGCTGATGCAATCTGCCAATAGGATTGAAGTTCAATCCTATTGGCTGATCCAATCAGCCAATAGGATTGAGCTTCAATCCTATTGGCTGATTGCATCAGCCAATAGGATTTTTGTAGCTATATTGTAGCTATCTTAGGGTTTATTTTATAGGTAAGTATTTAGTTTTAAATAGGAATAATGTAGTTAATGATAGTAATTTTATTTAGATTTATTTAAATTATATTTAAGTTAGGGGGTGTTAGGGTTAGACTTAGATTTAGGGGTTAATACATTTAATATAGTGGCGGCGAGGTTGGGGATGTCAGATTAGGGGTTAATAAATGTAGGTAGGTGGCGGTGATGTTAGGGATAGCAGATTAGGGGATAATATTTAACTAGTGTTTGCGAGGCGGGAGTGCGGCGGTTTAGGGGTTAATATGTTTATTATAGTGGCGGCGATGTCCGGAGTGGCAGATTAGGGGTTAAAAAATTTATTTTAGGATTTGCGATGCGGGAGGGCCTGGGTTTAGGGGTTAATAGGTAGTTTATCGGTGTTAGTGTACTTTTTAGCACTTTAGTTATGACTTTTATGCTACGGCGTTGTAGTGTAAAACTCATAATTACTGACTTTAGAATGCGTTAGGGATCTTGGAGGTAGAGGGTGTACCGCTCACTTTTTGGCCTCCCAGGATAGACTCGTAATACCGGCACTATGGAAGTCCCATAGAAAAAAGACTTTACGAAGTTTACGTAAGTCGTTTTGGGGTAAGGCCAAAAAAATGTGCGGGCCCCTAAACCTGCAAGACTTGTTATACCAGCGGGCGTAAAAAAGCAGCGTTAGGACCTGTTAACGCTGCTTTTTTACCCTAACGCACAACTCGTAATCTAGCCGTTTGTTTGAAAAATATGCATTGTATTGCAGTCCTGGACACACCCCTTGAAATCCCTCTGATATGTTGTTTCTTACTTGCTTTACTGTGGTCAATTAGGGACAGATAGAATTGGGCTCCTGCACATATTGATTCATTACTGCCCAGCATTTAAAGAGTGTAAGGGTTCTGCATTCCTTGGAATGCACTTTAGCCTCTGTGAGTGGAGTGCAAACACTGCAATTCTCAAAGCTAAAGGGACAGTCAAGTCATGTTTCAGAAAGAGCAAACAATCACTTACATTATCTAAATGTGCACAATCTTTTTTATTTTATTTTTGTATTGATGAAAATACATCCACCATCATTGTGCACAATCTTTTTATATACACACTTTCTGAGGCACCAGCTCCTGAGCATTTGCAAGATTCACAAAATATACATATATGCCATTTGTAATTGGCTGATGACTGACACATGATGTATTAGACAGCAAAATGTAACTAACTTTGACATTTGTCTAAAAAAATTGAAATTAAAAGGAATTGCTTTTGTATTGTCTTTTTATTATGTATTTACTGATTATTCAATTCTACTGTTTTTAGTGGTCCTTTAAATAGCAAGAAAATCAATGAAAGTACATTACAAAAATGTATTTCTTATTTTTCCCTTTAATCTCAAAATGTAAAAAAATAGCAATTTTCTTGTTAGTTTTTTTAGCATTCTTTTACCAAATGTTTAAAAAGGATTTCCCCCCCCCACCACCACCACCCACAGAGAGCCTAGTGTGCATTCTGCAGGATTTATATTCTTGATCCTTGATCATTTATAGTCATGTTAAAAGGAAGTACACCCTCTTTGAATTCTATGGGGCATATTTATCAAAGTGCGAGCGGACACGATACGATGTAGCGTATCATGTCCGCTGGACATCGATAAATGCCGACAGCATACGCTGTTGGCATTTATCATTGCACAAGCAGTTCACCATTCGGAGCTTGATAATTCGGCCTCTATGGCTTTACGTATTAGGACATAAAAACAATCATCTGGTCCTTAGCAGGTTTTAAAATTTGGTAAATACAACCTCAGATGAACAACAACACATGACATATTACACAGTGTCATGATTTATTTAACAAAAATAAAGCCAAAATGGAGAAGCCATGTAAGAAAAACTAAATACACCCTTACTGCTTCCATCGGAAATAAGAGGCTGAGTAGCAGCAAATGTGACCACCTCTATAAATGCTGACGTTTTAGCAGTTTGCTGTTCTGGAGCATTCAGGTGGGAGTGTTAACACAATGCCAAGCAGGAAAGATATCAGCAATAATCTTAGAGAAGCAACTGTTGCTGCCCATCGATCTGGGAAGGGTTATAAGGCCATTTCAAAACAATTTAAAGTTCATCATTCAACAGTGAGATTATTCCCAAGTGGAAAACATGCAAGACAGTGGCTAATCTTCCCAGGAGTGGACGTCCCAGCAAATTCACCCCAAGGTCAGACCGTGCAATGCTCAGAGAAATTGCAACAAAAAAAAAACAACAAGAGTTACATCTCAGACTCTACAGGCCTTAGTTAGCATGTTAAATGTTAAAGTTCATGAAAGTACAATTAGAAAAACTATGGTTTGTATGGAAGGGTTGCCAGGAGAAAGCCTCTTCTCTCTAAAAAGAATATGGCAGCACGGATTATGTTTGCAAAGTTGCATCTGATCAAACCACAATACTTCTAAAACAATGTCCTTTGGACAGACAAGACCAAAGTGGAAATGTTTGGCCATAATGCACAGCGCCACATTTGGTGATAACCAAACAGCATATCAGCACAAACACCTCATACCAACTATCAAGCACAGTGGTGAAGTGGTGATGATTTGGACTTGTTTTGCAGTCACAGGATCTGGGCACCTTGCAGTCATTGAGTCAACCATGAACTCCTCTGTATACCAAAGTATTCTAGAGTCAAATGTGTGGCCATATGTCCGACAGCTAAAGCTTGGCCGAAATTGGGTCATGGAACAGGACAATGATCCCAAGCACACCAACAAATCTACAACGGAATGGCTGAAAAAGAAAAGAATCAAGGTGTTGCAAAGTTCAGACCACAACCCGATTGAAATGATGAACCTTAAGAGAGGTGTGCATAAATGAATGCCCACAAACCTCAATGTACTTAAGCAAGAAGAGTCAGACAAAATTCCTCCAGAACGATGTGAGAGACAAATAAAGTCATACAGAAAACAATTACTTCAAGTTATTGCTGCTAAAGATGGTTCTACAAGCTATTGAATCATAAGGTGTACTTAGTTCTTCACACATTACCTCCCCATTTGACTTTATTTTTGTTAAAAAAAAATCCTGACAGTGTAATATGTCATGTGTTGTTGTTCATCTGAGGTTGTATTTACCTAATTTTAAGACCTGCTAAGGACCAGATGATTCTTACTATGTCCTGATATATAAAACATAGAATTCAAAGAGGGCGTACTTTCTTTTTCGCATGACTGTATATCTATACTTTATTGGAAACTGAAGTGGAATTCATTTAAGCATACTTAAAGGGCCATGATACCCACATTTTTTCTTTCATGATTTAGAAAGAGAATGCATTTTTAAACATCTTTCTAATTTACTTCTATTATCTAATTTTTTTTATTCTCTTGATATTCATTGCTGAAAAGCATATCTAGATATGCTCAGTAGCTTCTGATTGGTTGCTGCACATAGAAGCCTCATGTGATTGGCTCACCCATGTGCATTGCTTTTTCTTCAAATAAGGATATCTAAAAAATGAAGCAAAATAAATAATAAAAGTAAATTGTAATGTTGTTTAAATTTGTATGTTCTATCTGAATCATGAAAGAAAGATTTTGGGTTTAGTGGCCCTTTAAGATATATTTTTTTTATAAAGGGGTATGTCCCTAAAATTTAAAATAGGGACACGCAGGCTAAATTAAATGTACATGATTCAGATACAGCATGTAATTTTAAACAACTTTCCAATTTACTTCCATTAAAAAAAATGTGCACAGTCTGTTATATTTACAATTTTTGAGTCACCAGATCCTACTGAGCATGTGCAAGAAGTCACAGACTATACCTATATGCATTTGTGATTGGCTGATTGCTATCACATGGTACAAGGGGAGTGCATAACTTTGAAATTTGTTATAAAAAAAATCTACTACTCATTTGAAGTTCAGACTAAGTGCTATTGCATTGTCTTGTTATCTTGCATTTGTTGATTATGCAAATCTAATGTGTTGACTGGTCCTTTAACATTTTGTTAAAGGGACACTAAAGTCAGAATTAAACTTTTAGATAGAGCATGCAGTTTTAAGAGACTTTCCAATTTACTTCCGTTATTAAATTGTGCATTGGACATAATAAGTGTCTGTGATTGGCTGATGGCTATCACGTGATACACGTGGTCGGCAAATGGAAAAACATGTTTTAATTTGTCAGAAAAAAAGTCTTCTGCTTATTTAAAATTAACAGTAAGTGCTATTGCATTGTCTTTTTATTATGCAGTTGTTAATTGTGCAGTTCTTTAATGTCCATTTACCCCAACTGCAGGATTTATGAAAAAAGGTTGTAAAAACTAAAATAGCTCAACCCATAATACTTGGCACTTTGAATAATTTCAACCATATAATAAACTATAAATAACACATTAAAAAAAGAGAAAATTACATACCCTGTGGTATAGGTAACAAGTAAATAGAAATGATGACATTCTGCCCTAGCTAGTCACTAATGAGGTGTTGGAATATAGGAAAAACCCTTTCCTATCATTTAGACAGCATCCAGACAAAAAGCCCCTCATGTGAAAGATAAGATCACCTTTGTAATGGGGCAGCTGTTGTTAAACAGTGGCAGTGACCATTTTTATAAGCTGTAGTGTTTAACTTCAATTTTAGAGCTAGAAAGTGGTGGATCAGTGTTCACGTTTATATTTGTGTAGGCGCCCCATCCTCCCCTGTCTGTAAGGGAATACTCAGGTATACTTGAGCAGCCATGAAGCTGTTCAGTAACAGCGATAGCCTGCAATGCATCTAATGTGATTACGTTTTGATGACATTATATTGTAAGCAGTGTGTTCCATGCTTTTGAGTTACTCTGACATTAAACTCAAAATAAAGTCTCCTATAAAATGGTTAATCATGTAATATACTGTCATATTTAATTTACCTTTGGCAGTTGTGAGTTTCACTCCCCCCAGAGAGGCTGGAGTAAATCCTAAAGGATTCAGAACGCTGACTCTGATAAGATAAGCAATATAACATAACGTAATCACATTTTAAATACTTACAATTAATTGCAGATATATATATACTATGCATGTATTAAGAACAAGTCAGATATTCACAATTGAGTTGTGATCATGTCCATATTTTTTTCAAGGGAAATTAAAGAACCCTGCTGAACAAAATATCTAAAATAGAGGGTTCTTCTCCAAACACTTATACAAATTAACTAATATCCACAGAGTTTAAATGTGACAAAACTAAAAAAAATATGTTTCTTTCCTTAGTAAAATCTAACTCAGGGTAAGGATTAGATAAGGGATGCTATTCTATCAAAGTGCCAGTATTCACCAGGTATTTTAAACAATTCTAAATGTTTACCTTAATAAAACCCCTTTTTTAAATTAATTATAACTGTGGTCATTTCTAATATATATTGTTGATATTAATGAGGCTTAATTTTACCTGAACATCAATATCTTGGTTATCATGTTCTTATATTTTCATAGTCAGGGCTTCTGTATAGGTTTTTAAACTTCAGGTTTCTTTAGACAAAAAGCTACAAAATAAATACATAAACAAATACATTTGCAGCATCTGATTACTAGTTACATATTTGTTGTGTTCTTTTCTTTCTCCAGCCTGTCATAAGGAATGTGCCACATGTTCTGGACCACTAGCCAATCAGTGCACTTCATGTGTTCCCCGTTTTGCCTTACTGAGAGGGCTGTGCCTTCGCGACTGTGGAGAGAGTTATTATTCTGATGGCAGCTTGTGCAATGGTAATTTCAACTGTTTATATTTTAAATATGCAGTCTTTCAATCAGTTTAGTTTGATGTTGCTATATGTTGAAGTCTGTTGAGTTTTTTGCGTTTTTGTTTTTTGCATTTCAGTGCCTATTTGCTGATCTATAATATATATATGTATGTTTTTATATATATGTCAAAGAAATTAGGCAGACACTCAGGAATCAATTTGAATCAAAGTTTCTTTACTATAGGCAGCAGCACATACAGAGCTTGTTTTTATATATATATATAATTTTAAAGATGTATACCAAATCCTATACTCTTCCTAATACATTCTTGTCATTTAGAGATTGTCTTTCTTGTTTCGTACCCTTGAGTAAGATAAATGACAGATTTCATTCGTGCTGCCCCACGAAACAATCAAAAAATGATTTGGCAGCTCAGGAGATTGCTATATACCAAAATCACAATTACTTACATAATTAAAATTCTCATAGCTACATGTTTATCAGTGCTTGCTCAGAATCTGATTTAAATGATGTATCAGTAATTGAAGGTTAGGTTATTTTATTTTTTAGCTGTGACATTTTTCAGGGAAGACAAACAGGCAGCTGTCTCATGGCTTGATGAGAGTGAAAATTGAAACTTAAAGTGTGTCATTACTTTTCTCCCAGAAACTCTAGAGTCATTTTCTTTGTGTGCTTTGAATGCAGTAGCAGAGCTGTAAACAAAGTTTAACATAATGACCACCCTCAATCATATCTATATCTCAGTGGCATCAGTAATGGCCAACCACTGACCTCATGGATGTTACTCAGAGATGGCTATGCGTAGTCCCTCTCAGAATAAAATATTTAAAGGCTTCTGGTTATAGTAGTTTAGAACCAAACAAAAAAAAAAATGACTGAACAATCTCTTAAATTGTTTTATTTATGTGTGAGATGACAGTTGTGAGAAACATTAAAGGGATACTAAACCCAAGTCATGATTCTGATAGAGCATTCAATTTTAAGCAACTTTCTAATTTACTCCTATTATCGATTCTTCTTCATTCTCTTGCTATCTTTATTTAAAAAGCAGTAATTTAAATCTTGGAGCCAGCCCATTTAAGGTTCAGCACCTTGGATAGCGCTTGCTTATTGGTGGCTACATTTAGAAAACCTATAAGCAAGCATAACCCATGTTCTGAACCAAAAATGGGCCTGCTCCTAAGATTTACATTCCTGCTTTTTAAATAAAGATAGCAAAAGAACAAAGAAAAATTGATAATAGGAGTAAATAAGAAAGTTGCTTAAAATTGCATGCTCTATCCGAATCATGAAAGAAAAAATTTTGGGTTTAGTATCCCTTTAACACCTCTTGTATTTGTGTAAAAAATTGCTTTTTTCACATTCCCTACGGAGGCCAACAGGAAAACCTAGGTTTTCTTCAAAACGCTGCAAAATGCCTAAACCAGCAAAATAAATTTTAACATTTAGAATAAACCTGGGTTACATCATTTGCTTTTTGGCCTTTCTAGGGAGCGTGAGGCAAATACAGTTTTTACTCAGAAGCACAAGATGTTTAATGTTATTTTAAAAACCAACATCAGAATGTTCATGTCATCACCAATACTGAATTAAATAGCTGATTTGTTTTACTTTCTTACAGTTCTATGTAAATCCCTGCAAAACCTCTTTTGAAAGCCTATTTGCTATTGTTTTCCTCTGTTTAACCAAAGTTTTCTTCTATTTTATAAATGTAATACAAATGGTTTTACTTATTCAAACGGCAGCTTTTCTAACAATGCGAATAACTTAGAAAAACAAGCCAAAAAAAAAAAAAAAAAAAATTGTCAAAAAATTCTGAACTCATAGGGGCCAATTTACTAAAGTGCGAGCGCATATAATACGATGTAGCGTATCATGTCCGCCGTTTATCGATAAATGCAGACAGCCTACCCTGTCGACATTTATCATTGCACAAGAAGTTCTGGTAAACTGTTTTTGCATTGCCGCCCCCTGCAGATTTGCGGCCAATCGGCCGCTAGCAGGGGTGTCAATCAGCCCGATCATATAGGATTGGGCAGATTGAAAAGGCAGTGGACAAGTTATGGAGCAGCGGTCTTTAGACCGCCGCTTCATAACTACTGTTTCCGGCGAGCCTGAAGGCTCGCACGGAAACAGGGGCATCAAGCTCCATTCGGAGCTTGATAATTCGGCCCCATAGTATTTCATCAAGAACAGCAACAAATAATGCATCTATGCCCAAGAATGTATTTATTCCACTTTCGACTGCTTAGAATGTTGGTAGGTATGGTGTAATTATTGCTAAACCTGACTGAACAACAGAATACATGTTGTGTCTATATGATATCATTTATTATATAAAGGAAAGCTTAATGAAAATGGTGCTCTCAGTCTTATATTGAACTAGTATTTGTGCAACTTGTTTAAAATCTGACTAAAATATATCAATTCTGGTAGCACATATTATTCTTAAAGGGACAGTCTACAATAGATTGTTTATTGTTTTAAAAGATAGATAATCCCTTTATTACACATTCCCCAGTTTTGCATAACCGACACTGTTACATTAATACACTTTTTCCCTCTGTGATTACCTTGTATCTAAGCCTCTGCAGACTGCCCCCCTGTCCACATAACTTTTTATTTGTTATCTATTGACTTGCCAATTAGTGCAGTGTTGTGCTGACTCTTAAATTACCCCACAGGCGTGAGCACAATGTTATCTATATGGTCCACATGAACTAGCAGTTGTTTATAGCAGAGGCTGTTTATAGTGGCTTAGAAACAGGCAGAAATTTAGAGGTTTAAATGTTAGAAAGCATCTTAAAAATACAATATTTGTTGTGCAAAGCTGGTGAATGGGAAGTAAAGGCATTATCTATGTTTTTAAACAATAACAATTTTAGTGTTGACTGTCCCTTTAAGTCTGACTTCATGATATTGTTTAAATAATAATCAAGGTTTTATTTATTTTTTGTGACATTTTTTCGAAGGGGAAATGAGTTTGAGTTGCAGGTTTTAATACTGAAAGAGATATTGGTTATTCATTTCCATTTCTGTTGGAACCTTAGGCATTTTACTCTCTTCTTTGCCTTATATCACCAGCCTGCCATCCATCTTGTCGTTCTTGTGTGGGCCCAGAAGATGCTCACTGCACACAGTGCGTAAATCCTGAGCATGTGCTGCAGGCAGAACAGGACTACAGAGGAAAACCTTATGGGACATGCCAGGCTCAGTGCAAAGCACAGTTTTATGTGGACAGCATTGGCGTGTGTCGAGGTAAACCAGCACAAGTTTGGTCATAACTTTTATGATTTATTTAGTCATTGTATACACTTTTTTTAATGAATTTTGCTCTTGTCTGTGTCTCAGTACAAAAAAACATGGATTTCCCATAATCCACCTCTCACCCCTCATCTAGCTTAGTATATAGTTGTGTTTTTTTCTATTTATCATCTATCTGTCTGTCTTTCTGTCTGTCTGTCTATCTCTCTCTCTGTCTCCCCATATGTATGTATGCTACATGAATGCCTGTCTCGTTCTTTTAATTAAAGGGACATTAAACACAAATTTTTTTCATTCATGATTTAGAAAGAGCATGCAATTTTAAACTTTCTAATTGACTTCTATTATCTAATCTGCTTCATTCTCTTGATATCCTTTGCTGAAAAGCATATCTAGATAGGCTCAGTGGCTGCACATAGTTGCCTCGTGATTGGCTCACCCATGTGCATTGCTATTTCTTTAACAAAGGATATATAAGAAATGAAACTAATTAGATAATAGAAGTAAAATGGAATGATGTTTATAATTGTATTCTCTATCGGAATAATGAAAGAAAATGTTTGGCTTTAATGTCTCTTTAAGTCGTTTATCTGTCTAGTTGTTGCTGTTTTTATCTACCTGCTTGTGTGTCAGATTGTGTTTCTGCTTCTGCGTTAGCATTTGCTCAGTCATCTATGTTAAAAGATACATATAAAATACTAGATGATAGTAAGCTGCAAGATTGTCACTTTGCTGATACCTATTGTACATTTAGGAGGAATCAGGCAGCCATCTTGATAATGAGGCCTATTTATGAAATGTCTGTCGGATATGATCCGACAGTGCGGATCAGGTCCGACAGACAATCGCTGAATCTGCCGCCAGCATGGGGGTGTCAATCAACCCGATCGTACTCGATCGAGTTGAATTGTGGCGATTCCTGTCCACCTCATCAGATCAGGCGGACAGAGTTATGGAGCAGTGGTCTGCTTCATAACTGCTGTTTCTGGCGAGTCTTAAGACTCGGAGCTTGATAAATGGGCCTCATAGTCTAAAGTTGCATGAAAGAGAGGTCTAGGAATTTAATATAGCAAGATAAATATTGGAACACAACTTCGTAGCAAGACTGTTCAGCAATTCAAGATGATAATTGTTATCCAGGTGACAGTTTTCAACTGGTTCAAGTTAAGACACTTCCATTTTTTTGCTTATGCTTGTTAGGATTTTTGAGCTAAAGTGTAATGGGCAATGTGTTCACGTGTCCAAACAGTAGTGATTATACGGTGTGATCTAATACACAATGAGCAAATAGGTGGGTTTTGCACTAAACTGAATTGTTTTAGGGGATATTGCTATCTTCTAGAGGTCAGGAGATACTGGGTGGGCTAAGTTGCACTCTTCAAAGAGTAAATGAAATAGTGAGAGGCCGAACAAAACCTACAGTGACTGATAGAAAGATAGACAGTGATTTAGAGAGAAGAAAAAAACTGAGGGCGCCATGTACTAAGAGGCGGGCAGACAGCTTCTTAACTCGCGAGGCTGTCCGCCCGCCTCCGCTACACACGGGCAGCGGATCTATTGATCCGCTTGCCCGTATGTACCATTACACACTCATCGGAGTGTGTAATGCCCGCCCCTTCAATCACGCGACTGAAGGAGCTGTCAATCTAATGACCACTGCTTCTTACATTGCGGGAAGCAGGCTCGCATATGCGAACCTGCCCCGCAAAGGCTCCGGAGCAGCTTTCGCTGCTTCGTACATGGAGCCCTGAGTGTCAGAGAGGGACGGACAGACCCAGGCAGAGAAACAAAGTGATGTATATAAATCGTAATGTGAGTTGTGCAGAAAAGAAAATAAGCAATAAGGAAGAAAAATAAGACATACGATTTGAAAAGAAAATATAGGTTAAAACCATTAAGCAGGTACCTGAAAGCTATTTGTTGACCACTGTTACGGTTGTTATGCAATTTTGATGATAATGTTCGTGTATCTGACGTAATTTTGTAAACAGGAATAGTTTGTTAAATGGACATAAAACTCCAACTATTTATTTAATTATTCAGATAGAGTCTACAGTTTTGAAAAACTTCCAAATTTGCGACTATTATCAAATGTACTTTGTTCTCTTGTTATCCTTTGTTGACAAGCAGTTAGAAAGGGGTTGGTGAGTGCACGTGAGTGGAGCAATATATGGCAGCAGTTTTATAACTGTGTGATATATTTGCATATTGTGGCCTCCAATAGATGTGCTATGTTGTGCACAGGGCTCGCTCAGTTTCCTGGCTGGGAGGCTCCTACTACTTGAATATTTGTATTGTTTAAAAATATAGATAATCCCTTTATTACTCATTTCCCAGTTTTGCATAACCAAAACTGTTATAGTATTACACTTTTTACCTCTGTGATTACCTGGTATCTAAGCCTCTGCAAACGGCTCTCTTATCTCAGTGATTTTTACGTGCATTTCAGCTATTTAGCGCAGGCTCATACATAACTACACAGGAGTGAGCATGTTATCTAGTGTGAGCATGTTATTGTGCATAAGAACTAGCACTGTCTAGCTGTGAAAAGCTAATACAATTCACTGAGATAAGAGGCGACCTTCAAGGGCTTAGAAATCAGCCTATGAGCCTATCTAGGTTTAGCCTTCATCAAAGAATACCAATAAACAAAGCAAAGTTGATGATAAAGGTAAATTGGAAATTTGTTTACAAATTGCCTACCCTATCTGAATCATGAAATTTAAATTTTGAATTTACTGTCCCTTTAAGTAGAAACCTATAACTTCCAAGTGGTAGGCTGCCTTTCAGCACCTGTGGAGTGTGGGCCTATAGAATATGAATGTTATATATAACTATAAGCATATGAATATAAATATAATTTTATATTAATTTATAGATCAGAAATTAAATTCTAGTACCACCTTAAAGGGATATGAAACAGAAACATGTTCTTTTGGGATTCAGGCAGAGCATTAAACCATTTTGAAAAAAAAGTTTTCAATTTACTTTTATTATCAAATTTGCTTCGTTCCCATGATATTCTTTGTTGAAGAGATACCTAGGTAGGCATCTGGAGCACTATATGGTAGGAAATTGCGCTGCCATCTAGCGCTCTTGCAAATGGATAACATTCTTGCAAAACTGATGCCATATAGTGTTCTAGAAATGGGCCGGCACCTAAGCATACGTCGCTGATTTTCAACAAAAGATACCGAGAGAACAAAGAACAATGATAATAGAAGTAAATTAGAATGTTTTTTAAAATCGTGTTCTCTATCTGAATCATGAAAGCAAGAAAAAAGAAGCGTTATCAGCAGATCCACATAAAATAACATTTTAGAAAAATAGGCAAACCCAGTCGAGTCAGAACAGTGCGACACTATTCAGCTATGCTGTAATCATAGACTATAAACCATACAACCACAAATCCTTAAAACTATTAAGCCATTAGCTGATTGGCTAAAACATTAATTGGCTGCATTCAAGTCTCATATCTCTTAAAGGTGGGGAAACTTAACCTGATACATTGGGGCCTATCTATCGAGCTCCGAAAGGAGCTTGACCGCTGCTCCATAACCCTGTCCGCCTGCTCTGAGTACGATCGGGTTGATTGACACCCCCTGCTGGCGGCCCATTGGCCGCGAGTCTGCAGGGGGCGGCCTTGCACCAGCAGCTCTTGTGGGCTGCTGGTGCAATGTTAAATGCAGAGAGCGTATTGCTCTCCGCATTCAGCAATGTCTTGCGGACCTGATCCGCACTGTCGGATCAGGTCCGCAAGACATTTCTTAAATATGCCTCATTCCCTCTAACTAATATTTGTATAAATAGAGGGCGATTTATCAAGCTGAGGCAGACAGGGGAACAGCCCTTGTCCGCTGCAGCTCGCCTCTGGTGGTCTGATTTCCCCTGGCGGAATTCAGCATTGCACACGAGCGCTATTTTGTGCTTGCGTGCAATCCGCCCCCTGCCCGCGCACAGCCAATCACGCGCGCAGGGTGCGGATTGCACACAAGCACAAAATAGCGCTCATGTGCAATGCTGAATTCCACCAGGGGAATTCAGCCCACCAGAGGCGAGCTGCGGCGGACAGGGGCGCGTATATGTGCCCCTGTCTGCCTCAGTTTGATAAATCGCCCTCTATGTATACAAATATTAGTTAGAGCTCTCAATGTCCCTGGTCGGACTGGACCGCGGAAATTGAATTTCGCCACTTTAGAGGTGGCGAAAGATTAGGAAAGCAGCGGTCTGATGACTGCTGTTTGTTAAATACGGCGTGCAGGTTCTCTTGTGAGAACCTGTAGCCGTAGTGGGTCGAAAGGCTTGCGAAGCCTTTGATAAATCGACCCCTAAACCATAATCTAAGTTGTTAAAATGTACTAATGACAAAAATCATATCCAATTGCACATATGAAATACAAAGCGATTTGTATATATAGATAGCAATATACAAGAATATTATTAGTAAAAAATACCTTGTTAAGTATCATTATACAAAATAAGAGTTAAAATTTAATTTACAGAATACTCTATTATGATGTCATTAGTGACAAAAGGAAAGAAATTAGGGGAATATTAATAACTGGAAACTAGAATTACCTTGTAAATGGTTAAAGGGACAGTCTACACCAGAATTTTTATTGTTTTAAAAGATAGATAATCCCTTTATTACCCATTCCCCAGTTTTACATAACCAACACAGTTATAATAATATACTTTTAACCTCTGTGATTATCTTGTATCTAAGCCTCTGCAAACTGCCCCCTTATTTCAGTTCTTTTGACAGACTTGCAGTTTAGCCAATCACTGCCTGCTCCCAGATAACTTCACGTGCATGAGCACAGTGTTATCTATATGAAATACATGAACTAACACCCTCTAGTGGTGAAAAACTGTTCAAATTCTGAAAAGAGGTGGCCTTCAAGGTCTAAGAAATTAGCATATGAACCTCCTAGATTAAGCTTTCAACTAAGAATACCAAGGGAACAAAGCAAAATTGGTGATAAAAGTAAATTGGAAAATTGTTTAAAATTACATGCTCTATCTGAATCATGAAAGTTTATTTTGGCCTAGACTGTCCCTTTAAAGGGACTGTACACTGTAAAATTGTTTTTATATGAATGTATTGTCAATGATTTGTTATACCAGCTGCAGAGTTTAAAATTTATGAAAAATTAAATTTTTCAGTTTATTTGTGTATATGAAGTAGCTGGTTTTGTGCTTTTAAACCACAGCCTATTACAATGGGTTGAGCTTCAGGTAATATCAGATCTATCATTATGTTATCACTTTTATGTACACAAACTTGCTTCCTTATCTTATATTTGTCTAGAAAACCAAAGCTCAATACTTAGAGAGAACAATGGAAAATTATCATTGTATTACTTAACTATGATGCCCCCACTGAGAGTGTAATCTCTTCTGCTGGCTGTGTTTACTTAAGCTATGTAATAGAATATACTACAGTATAGAAACTTTCAGTATAGGTTGGGATACCACAAGCTAAAACAGCTATTTCAAATGCCAAAATAGGGGTAAAGGAGCTACTTGTAAACAATTTAAAACACTCCTGCAGGTAAAATGAATCATTGGGAACAATTTAAAGGGGAGAACATTTTTGTGTGAACTGTTCAAATAAGTTTGTATATGGTAAGTTTAGCATTCATTCCAAAGCTATATCACAGCAGAGGACAGGTTAAAGTGAGAGAAGGACTGTTTTTTTAGACTGAATATCCAATATGTGTCTATGTAAACGTCTCTCTCTATCCACGCTCCTGGGAAGTATCCTAATCTGCTCCAAAATGGTCTATGAAAATCAATAAAAGGTCTAGCCAGTTCAGAACAAAGATTATCTCACACTGATGAAAGATAAGTGTATATATATATATATATATATATATATATACTGTATAAGATGATTACTTTTTTATTTTATATGTTATTTATTTAGTTTAAATGTTACTGTGGAAAGAGACCATAATCTAAAATGATGCTTTGATATCTATAGCTGTCATACTTTGAGAAATACTGAGTAGTAATTGCACGCTCTGCACGCTATAAAATAGGGGATTATACCTGTTAGATTTTTTTTTCTGTTACAGCAGAATCTAAAGCAGAAAATAGAACTTGTAAAATACTGCAGATGATGAGCCAAATGTTCATTTTATAACTTAACATAGCTTAAATCTTTATTGCTAGGGCAAAATATGTGAGGGTCGGATATAATTTAAGTTCATGCATAATTATCCAGTCAAAGATAAAAAAAATGCTTGGTAGCAAAAGCTTTATATGGTACAATCGCACAGACGCAGTGAACTTTCACAGATTCATAAAATTGCTGTATTTTTTCTTTTGAAACAGCTGTACTTTGCACTTTGGATTAACTTGCATAACAGAGAGTGGTTACATTTATACAAGTTTTTTTAAACTGTTTAAAAATTGCATAACAAATATTTTAAAAAGCCCTCTGCCATAATATAGAGAAATGTAGCCAATGAGAAAATGTATAGGTTCCTCTCTGTATTGTAAATGCTAAACTGAAGCGCATGATCCGGCTTGTCAAGACGACAACAATATCACTGTCATGTGCACCACTTCTGTCACAGGGAGCAAGAATACTCCAAGAATGCGGCACCCAGTGGGAAACCTCACTCACCATCATTTTTGAAAGGGTTAAAATAAGAAAATAGCTATGAAGAGAGATGCAGATACAAGAGGAAATATCATAATGATGAGACGTAATCATGCTAATGTAGTACTCATCAAAAAATGCCTCTTTAATAACAGTAAAAACAACTATGTATTCCCGAGGGGGGGGGGGGATAGTTATCAGACATATTCCATTTTGTCCATTTTAGTTACCAAAAAATATAAGGAACAGGGTCAGTGATAAAAATTAATTGATTTTCCAATGCTTGTGCACATACATAGGAAGGTGTCCTTTAAGTGATGGGAGTGATACAGGTGTCACCTGTAACAGCTACATCTCAAGGAACCAAGTAAAGAAGAAGATATATTCAGCAATACTCTGGAAACAGGCTCACCACGAAGCCATTGAGTGACTGCACTCTCTTATTTAGAGACTCATCACAAAATCCAGGAACGGATGCCTGTGTGATCACGCAGCTATATTGGCTGACACACAGGATACTTCAGCACTATTAAGGTACTTTATATCACCACTTTATAACATTTGGAATAACACTCTCATCACTTAAAGGACACCTTCCTATGTATGTGCACAACTACTGAAAATCAATTCATTTTTTCACTGACCGTTACTTATATTTTTTGGTAACTAAAATGGACAAATAGCACTTGGACACGTGTTTGTTTTTCTTTCCTATTTTGCTGGCATACATTTCATCTCTCCATTTTTTATATATATATTTCATATTTTTTATATATCTTATATATTTTATACCACTTGGTCCATCATAGACTATTGCTATAGTGTCATTTTTTATGAGTAGAGGCTCCGGATCCATATAATTATTTTATTGTAATATTTTATTGTGATACAGTATTGTTAAGAATAAGCTCATGATCTTACCCATACTTAATTGTTTTATATATAATTGTAATTAGTTCAGACAACAAATTGTCACCATAAAACATTTTGAGTTATAAAAGGGAAAAAAGAAAAGAAATATAACTGCCTAACTCATGCAAATGGATTAAAAACATAGGGGTTAATCCCAATCCTTTAAATTATCAACAGAAAAACACAATTAAAACCTATGGGGATTTTTGTAGATAACTCATTTGATAAGTTTCTCTAAAGGACTGTGATGCACTACTGGGAGGTAGCTGAATACATCTGGTGAGACATTGACAAGAGACAAACATGTGTAGCCACAAATCACCAGCTAGCTCCCAGTAGTGCAGGGTATGTACTGTTTAACAACAAAACAATACCAAGAGAACAAAGTAAATTTGAAAACAGAAGTACATTTTAATGTGTCTTAATATAAAGCAAAGAGGGGGAGCAGCGCTAAGAGAAGCAATAGGGTATCTACTATGATATATAAATTAATAGAGGGTGATACCTAATATCTAGTGAGTTCAAATGCGGGTATTTGTTATATCAAATATTAATCTAAAATTAAACAATTATAGTATGCAAAGAAATATAAATTACATCCAAACTAGCATTCCAGTGTCAGCTGTGCACTTCTTACTAATGATCATTGTGTTTTTCAGGAAATGATCATTACTAGGAAGTTCCCACCAGCCAATTAGCATTAGTAGGAAGTATACATTTAATACAGCTATATTAGTTTTAACCAGCTGCTATTTCACATTATTTAGGGCCAAAAAAATCAACCTGTTTTGATGCAGCTTTTATATGAATGACATTTTTTGAGTTCAGTGCCCCTTTAAAATCTGGTTTGTTAATGGCCCCTGAGCACTGGAATTAAAGAACCCTACCCTAGAGCAGGGGTCAGCAACCTTGGGCCCCCAGATGTTTTAGTACTACATTTCCCATTGTGCTCAGACAGCCTAAACCGTGTCTCAGCATCATGGGAAATGTAGTTCCAAAACATCTGGGGGCCCAAGGTTGCTGACCCCTGCCCTAGAAGGACTAAAGACCTACAAAGCATGTTGCAGCTATCCTCAGGTTTTCTGCTCATGATGCAATTCTACAGTGAGTCTCAAATTTCACCTCAGAACAGTCTTTCATTGGCCAAAGAAAACAAATAACTTGGATTCCACTCGTTTTTTTAAGGGATGCATTCTTGGACTGCTCTTTAGTATCAATAACAAAATTATAGTTTAAAATGCTTTAAAATACTTGAGCTTGATTATTAAAGGGCCACTAAACCCAAAATCTTTCTTTCATGATTCAGATAGAGAATAGAAATTTAAACATTACAATTTACTTCCATAATTTATTTTGCTTCATTTTTAAAATATCCTTATTTGTAGAAAAAGCAATGTACATGGTGAGCCAATCACATGATGCTTCTATGTGCAGCAACCAATCAGCAGCTAGTGAGCATATCTAGATATGCTTTTCATCAAAGAATATCAAGAGAATAAAACAAATTAGATAATAGAAGTAAATTAGAAAGATGTTTAACTCTGCATTCTCTTTCAAAATCATAAAAGAAAAAATGTGGGTAGCATGTCCCTTTAATACTCATCACAACAGATCAACTTATTGTCGCTTTAATATTGTACCCGAAGCCAAACTATATAAATTTGGTGTCTGTAAAAAAACTAGGGTGAGTGTGGGAGGAGGGAAGACGTGGGAAGTGAGTGCAGGTGTTTTGCTAGGTAGAATTATAGATATTGTAACGCTTGGGGGTTGCAGGGGTAGTCTGTCATTAGTGCATGCAGTGCCCCGGGGTACCAGTAGGCTACCACAATATCAATACACATTTTAAATTTGTATTAAAAAATGAACAGCAGCATCCCAGACTTTTCTAGACATATAACTTTGATGTATGTGCGAGCCTTGCCTGAAAAATACATCTCCGTTCCTAACCTGAGCAGTTCATAAATATACATATGGACTTCATGCTGTCTCAGGACATCATTTATTTAATAAAGAGATATCAGATAGTGTTGCTAGATTAAAGCTATGAAATAGCTGGTTTTGTTATTGATCTTTTACATTATATAAATCCTAAATAAATATATGCATTATTATATCAGCAGTATGTTCACACAAGTATCATCTTCTTACTTTGTTTAAGATGGAAAATAAATATTTAAAAGACCTTTAAATACAGCAGAATTGCAGCATAATCAACAAATTAATAATAAAAAGACAATGCAATAGCAAATTTCAAATGAGCAGCAGATTTGTTTTTGTGAAAAATGTTAGTTCAAATTTTTCCCCTTGTATCATGTGACAGCCATCAGCCAATCACAAAAAACATATGTATAAACTGTGAATTCTTGCACATGCTCAGTAGGATCTGGTGCCTCAAAGTCTGCATTTAAAAAGATTTTGCACATTTTGATAATGGAAGTAAATGGAAAGTTTGCTCCATCTGAATCATGGAAATTTAATTTTGACTTGGTTGTTTCTTTAAAACTTAACCCAATTTTATTAGGTAGCACAAGCTTTTGTAGGTTCATGATTCTAAGTATAATGTTAAAACACTGCTGGGCACAACTATAATAGTATGGTTACTATTCACCATGCTATTGTTTTCCCTCCTGTGCCTGCAGCTGTCTTCAGAGCTTTTTGTTTTCTTTAACCCTTTACTGGTGCCAGTTGGTCAAACGCCACATCTTTGTGCTGGGTGCCGCCATATTGGTGCTTTTTGCAGATAAGCTGTGCCCATTCACAGATCAGTGACATTGCCAGCATTTTGACATCTGTATTGTGTATCATATAGAGGAGTATTTTACATGTTTGCAGTGACCGCATTGGTCTATATTATCCATGTGCCCTTTTTATGTAAGTTATATAACTTTCAAACCGTGTATAAAAAAATGTTTAACTTCCAGCTATCAGGGCCGTCTTTAATATTGATTGGACCCTGGACAAAAATTTTCTTGCCCCCCCCCCCCCCACCCCATGCAATTTCGCTCTCCACCCCAACATCCCAAAAAAACAACTAAATCAATTTTTTTTTTATTATCAGCCCAGCGGTGGATCATCCACTGCTGGGCTAATCATTTAAAAAAAAAAATTTTTTAAAAATTGCAGTATGTGAAACTGGACCTAAGCAGTACTAATAAGTAAATAAATATATAAATTCCTCCACTGTGGATTCATTTAATATTCTTTTGAATGTGATTCTGGTGTGAGGTTAGCTGGTTAAAGAGATTTAGGGCAGCCAACAGGAGCAAAGCAAGGTAAAGGAGGAAGCATGGAGGTGCAGACAAATATAAGTTTACTGACTGGAACAGCAGAACTACTATGGGAAGCTGTAAAATCTGAGACAGAGAGAAAATAAAAACAATAAAAATAAACCTTACATTAATGTGTGAAGTATCAGCATGACGCTATAAATCAGCCACACCAGCACATGTCGCTTCTTTGCTAGGAACAAGTTCCCTCTCACCCTGAACTAGACAATGCTGCATGGGGAGGGGCGTGTGTGCACTCACTTATTCTTCCCACTGACACCTTTCTACAAAGCACTATTCCCCTAACAAACTTCAGTTAGTTGATCTTAGGGCCACAGCAGAAAGAGCAGGGCTAAGGGAACCAGTAGACTGGATGCTGTCTGTCCAAGGCTGCATTGATACAGTGTGAGATGAGTCACACAGCCTCAAGACTGAAGAGAGCAGTGTATGCAGCTGCACAGATGCTCAAATCCTCATGTGCCTGCCGCTCCAGCTTTCTGCTGCATGCGCCTACAGTCAGCCCTACCCAGAAACAATCCCCACCACCAGAGCAGTTACCTGGTAACAGTGGTAACCCCAGTAGGACCTTTTATGATGCAGTGGGAAATGGCTGGATGCCGAGTTAGGGCTTTGCATTCAGTGCTGCACAGTGCACATCTAAAACAGCACATGGCACTAGCTTGGCATGTCACATGACTCCGGCACGGTCTAGCACAGTTTTTGAAAAAAATATAAGCAGAGTACTTTTGACTGTGACAGTATTAGGACTGAACGTGTGTGTTCCCCATGTCACATCAGCAGTCTGGTATGAACCATAAAAAAAAAAAAAAATTTTTTTTTTTTTTTTAATTTTTTTTTTTAAGGACTCTTGGGCCCCTCAACAGAGACTGGGCCCAGGGCAGCTGCCCCTTTTGCCCTGTGTTAAAGACGGTCCTGCCAGCTATGTACTGTTTTGTTAACCCAAAGCACACGATACAGCTGTGAGAAAACCAGCAACATCAGTTATCAGTGAATGCCAACCACTTCTAAAACACTTCTAAATATTTATATATATATTTCATCATCAAGCATTTTTAAGCTTCCACTTCCTATCCATATATCAAGAGCAGAAACAGCAATGTACAACTGGGAGCTAGCTGCAAAAAAACAAAACACTTTGACTTCTGACTTCAGCTCAGCGTTTAAGCTGCTGCCCTCAGAGCTCTCCGAGTCCGACTGACTTCTGCCCGCGCTGCAATCACTGCTCTCCCACTCACTGACTACACGTGCAGTCAGGAGCCAATGTTCCGCCAATGGGAATAGTTTCAGTTCCCGCTAAGCTGCGCCAATAGGTTAAGATGATCTGTAACCCACTAGGTATCAATCACGTGTCAACCACCTGATTTGCGTAGCATGCAGGTGGAAAGTCGGAAATCCAAAAAAAACATTAAAAAAAATTGTGCTGAAGCAGGGACACACCTAGACACTGCTGCCGACACACTAATGTGTCACGATACACAGTTTGGAAAGCACTGCTTTAAGGTAATGGCACATTCTTAGTGCACCTGGAGTCATGGTTTCTTTAGTGTACTGAAGTTCAAACTTAGGTGAGCAGACAATTGCATCCCAAGCTTAAAAATACAATATCCTAAGCTTAAGTAAGGATATAGTGGGATTAGGAAATATTTGAGGTGTTCAAAATAGCAGGCAGAAATTATATTTATTTGTAAAAAAAAATATCATAGTTTCTCTTGTCAATAACTGGTCTGTTAGTGCATTGTTTTGTTTTGTTTTCCTGCGTAAAGGTTTAAATAACAGTTACAAGTTCTTTCATTTTTAATGTCACATTTTCAGCAAAGAGATTTATAGTAAGATTATGATGCATAACAAAAATACAATTCAATAGCACTCTAAATTTCATTTTTTTTTCTGACAAATTTGAAATTTCCCCCCATTTTCCTGCCCATATATCATGTGACAGCCATTTGCAAATCACAGACTCATGTACAGTACGTAAACACTGTGCTTAGTAACAGTTGGTGCCTTAGAAATTGGGAATATAAAAAGAATGTGCACAATTTGATAACATAAATATATTGTAACTTTTTTCTTTTAAATTGTATACTCTATCTGAAACATGAAAGTTTAAAATGAAGGCAAACTTTCAAGAATGAGTGCCCGTTTTTTTTAAAATACTATTAAAAACAGGGGCACTTTCATTTATGAAAGTTTACATTTCACCCGTTTTCTTAAAATACTTTTCTTTTCTTCTTGAAGCCGCTCCAGTGCTTCACCGGCCCGTTGCAAGCCTCTTCATACATCAGCACTGACGATTCCGGCATCCTCCAATCACAGCTCCCCCCCAGGGGAATTATTGCCTGAAACAACGCCGTGATTGGAGGAAATTGGAGGAAAATACTGTGCAATGTCAATTTTCATGAATGAAAGTGCCCCTGTTTTTAAAAGTTTTTTTTTTTTAAAACGTCTCTTTCACATGAAAATTGACATTCACTTTGTTTGACTTTAGCTTCCCTTTAATGTTAAAGATAGGTAATATATATTTTATGACATTTGAATGCTATAGGAGTTTAAACAGCCAACTCGATTATTATCCTTAGATTTTATATGCATTAAACAAATATTTAGAAATCAAAAGCAAAATATATGGGCCAAGCTATAATTTTAGTCTAGTTTTTTTTAAATTTATTTTCAGGCAGGTTATCCTTGCTTAACACCTTAGTGGCAGTTTGTTTAGCCTATCCCCACCCACATATTTTCTTTGATTTGGTGCATATTAATATGAACATTAACAGACAACATTACACATATGTGGTATACTCCCCACTGCAGTGTCTCTCTGGAATTAGAAACCAAGTCAAGTTCCAAATCAGGACAGATGTTGGGGAAATGGGTGTATGAAGCTGTGTGTGGCTATTGAAGGACTCAGAAAATAACTCTTATTACTGTTGTTTGGTTGTTTGCATGTGTAATAATTTGGCTGTTGAGTGTGATTTTCTCAAATTGAGACAGTGTTGGAGTTTATAGAACTGTTGATAGGCATGCTTTTCAAATATCATATCCAACCATGATATAAACTTTTAGTGTTGTGCGTCAACGAAGAGGAAAATGTGATATTATGTGAAATGCTAAAAATTGTGGGGCCTATTTACTATGGTGGGAGCACCATATGCTGTCTTCATTTATCATTGCACCAGCAGTTCTTGTGAACTGCTGGTGCAACGCCGCCCCCTGCAGATTTGCTAGCTCGATCGTATTCGATCAAGTTGATTTCTGTCCGCTGCCTCAGAGCAGGCGGACAGGTTATGGAGCAGCGGCCTTTAGACCGCTGCTTCATAACTTCTCTTTCTGACGAGCTTAAGGCTCGCCGGAAACACGGGGCATCAAGCTCCATATGGAGCCTGATAAATATGCCCCAAAGTTTCCCATTATATATGTAAAGGATAAATACAGTATATGGGGTGATGTAAATTTAGAAGCATATAAATTGTTTTGAAGGACAATGTGTAGTTGTTAAACATGTAGCCATAATTACATTGGACTTAAATATATTCTGCTAATTTAAACTATCGTCCTCCAGGAAATGAGGATGAAGACACAAAATAAACAATTAATACATGTTACATATCGCAGTCAGTGGTTTTACTCGCTTGACTTTCATTTCAAAACAAAACACCTACGCGTTTCGCTTTTTAATGTCACATATTTATAGAAATAAATTAACAAAGTTGTTAAATTGTTCTTATATGTAAAGTGCATGCACTGTGCCTCTAATAAAATGTAATGTTAACATGTTGTAACAACTTACAAGTGTTCTCATAAGCCAGGAGCATGTCAGCCAAGATCCGTTTCTTCAGGACATTAGTTGACAGCTTGCAGAAAACCAGCCAAAATCTATTCAGCATTACAGCTCATTTATACATGAGGCTCTGAGGGGCAATTTATAGGAAGCAATATAATGAATGTAGTGATGACTGACTGTGTTCCATTAATATGTTGTTACACAACTGTCAACCGATACCTAATTAGTCAGGGTTTAAGGACACCAGTAAGTAGCAATAACTTGTTCCTATTATTATTCTAAATCGTTTTCAAAGTGAAAAAATGTTTTTGTTGTCAAGTGAAAACAAGAATTATACTTTTTTTTGATGAAGCTATGCATCTATAGCTAATTGCAAATTGGTGTATAGCTCTGCAGACAAACAACACATCATCCCTGTTATTCATTGTTATAGACAATAACGTACAAAAAAATCATAAGGAAATATATAAATTTAATGTATAGCACATTTAAAGGAACGTTAAACACATTCAAATTGTAATTTAAAAAAAAAAAGTTTATGAGTAGAAAAAATAGCTTTGCAATATTAAACATTTGTGTAGGCTAGGGACCCAGGGGGGAGGAAGAGACCAAATGCTGAAAGTGCAGGGAAGATAGATAGATAGATAGATAGATAGATAGATAGATAGATACTATTTTACTTTATTTATTTTGTATGAAAAGGTTAAGTAAAAGCTGTTTTGTTTTAAATTGGAATTTATTATATACAATTATATCCAGATAAATAACTTCTTAATGATATTACAATATAATGTAATTGAGTCTCTTTAAACCACCTGCATGTGACACTCAATTAAAAATAAACTTTAATAATTCAGATAGAGTATGCAGTTTTAAGACACTTTCCAATTTAATTAAATTATCAAATTTTGCACAGTCTTTTTATATTCACACTTTTTGGGAAACACAATCCTAATGAGCATGTGTACAAGCTCACATGGTATACGTTTACTAGTCTGTTATTGGCTGATGTCTGTCACATGGTACAGGGGGCCGGAAAATGGGGGGAAAATAAATTTGTCTGCAGAAAATCTATTGCTAATTTAAAATTCAGAGTAGGTGTTAAATCATGGTCTTTGTATTATGCACTTGTTAATTATGCAATTCGACTGCATTGAATGGTCCTTTAAAGGGATATGAAACCCCAAAATGTTCTTTTATGATTCAGACATATTTCTAAAATTTAAAAAATTAGTTTCCGGTTCACGGCTATTATCAAGTTTTCTTAATTCCCATTGTTTTCTTGGTTGAAAAGATACCTAGTAGGGCATCTGGAGCACTAAATGGCAGGAAATAGTGCTGTCATCTAGTGCTCTTGCAAATGGATAAAATGCATGCAAAACTGCTGCCACATAGTGCTCCAGACATATGCACGACCCTAAGCTTATGTTCCTGCTTATCATCAAGAGAAAGCAATAAAATTAAGAAAATGTGATAATAGAAGTAAATTAGAAAGTTGTTTAAAATTGCATTCTCTTTCTGAAATTCGGGGTTTCTTGTCCCTTTAAATAATTACCAGGTCCTGCTGGTCCTTATGAGGAATAGAACTGAAAGGCTTTTTATTTGGAAAAAAATGTTAAAAAACTAAAAATTGTAACAGACTCAGGGCCCCATGTATTAAAAGGCGGGTGGACAGCTTCTCAACTTGCGAAGCTGTCCGCCCGCCTTGGCCGCATACGGGCAGTGGATCTGTTTGTCCGCTGGCCCTCATGTATCATTACACACTCTGATGAGTGTGTAATGCCCGCCCCTTCATTCACGTGACCAATCACATGAGTGAAGGGACTGTCAATCACCGAAAGCGAGCTCCCTCTCTGTGATCTTCCCTCGCCACCTCTGTCTAATGACTGCTACTTCTTACTTTGCGGGAAGCAGGCTCGCATATGCGAACCTGCCCCGGAAGGGCTTCGGAGCAATTCTCAATGCTTTGTACATGGAGCCCTCTCTTTCCCTTTAAGAGACATTGGGGCATATTTATCAAGCTCCGTATGGAGCTTGATGCCCCGTGTTTCTGGCGAGCCTGCAGGCTCGCCAGAAACAGCAGTTATGAAGCAGCGGTCACAAAGACCGCTGCTCCATAACCTGTCCGCCTGCTCTGAGCAGGCAGACACACATCGCCACAATACAACCCGATCGAGTACGATCGGGTTGATTGACACCCCCTGCTGGCGGCCCATTGGCCGCGAGTCTGCAGGGGACGGCGTTGCAACAGCAGCTCTTGTGAGCTGCTGGTGCAATTCTGAATACGGCGAGCGTATTGCTCGCCATATTCAGCGAGGTCTGGCGGACCTGATCCGCAGTGTCGGATCAGGTCCGCCAGACCTTGATAAATATGCCCCATTGTACTTAAAGGGAAAGAAAGGTAAAAAAGTGGTTTTAAATGTTATCTATAAGCATTCTTGCAACATACTTCCGTTATTACTGTATAAATATTGGCAAATATTTGTCTGTTGTCAACAAAGGGCATTTTATTTGTGCAGCTGTGCAAAACACATTTCTGTAAACCTAGGCATATATAATCTATACTGGATATGGGTAATCGCACCACAATAGTTTCACCTTCTTGCAAATTCTGACACCAATTTAAATCAACTGGGAAACAATAGAGAAAAAACAGAGAAAGTTTATCAGTTCTTAGTTCAAAATATTATTGTGAAGCTGTTTAAGATTAATTTACAACAGAAAACATAGACAAAATTACTTGTATTAGACAATTTGTTCAAGGTGAGTTTGAATCAATTCTTGTCTTTAGTAGATGTTCTGATAAGTTTGTGTTTCCATTCAGGGCCTCGGGGCAGTCCTTTTAACTCAATAGTTTGAGCAGAAAAAGGGCAAAATGCCAGGGACTGATTTGCATGTTTAAGTAATTAAAATTTTACTCACAACTTACATTTCCATAAAATCTGAAAATAGCTTGAAAAGGAATCAGATGTTGCTAACCATGGGCAGTTTAGTTAAAGTGCTTGGCTTTCTAAAAAGCAAGGTCATGAAAAAAAAATCTATTCCTTCCTTCTTTTTTTTTTGCAGGTTTTTTTGTTTGTTTTTTTTTTTTGCAGTTTTTTGGTTGCAGGCATTTTGATTATGCAAGATAAAATGCAGTTTAAAAATAAGCCATTGTCACGCAAAGTTTTTCTTATCTTGGAGAATTTTTAATGGACAAACAGTCTCCCCTAGAGATCATATAACATTAAGTTTCTCAGTATGCATTCAAATAAGCCAAGTTGTGGGACCAAGGGAGTTTACAGCAGCAAGATCTGTTTTTAGCATTAAATGATGGTTGGATATATTTTTTGAAATAAATAGTTCCTAATTTTTTTTAGAAAAATAAATAAAAACTCTTGTTCTTAGGAATAGTTTGATTAATACACATTAGTTTACTATGGCTCACTGTAATGCAATGCAGCTATATTTAAAGTGTGGTCCAGCATTCCATATAAATTTTAGAGTGACCATATTGCCGCTTTAAGAAGGGACAAATATGAAAAATTCATATGTTAGGGCAGTTTTCAAGGCTGTTTAAAGAAATGGTTTGTATAAGAACCCTGACATATGTATTTTTTATGTGTGTCCCTTTTTAAAGCGGCAATATGGTCACCCTACATATAATTCTTTTTAAAAGTACTTCGCTGCTAGGTAACAATTTACAGGTTTAGGTCACATTCAAGGACGTTAATAGTTTTATTTTTTTAATAGTCACATATTAGAGATTATACAGAAATGACAAAGCTTACGAAAAATTCTAATAGCTAATGAGGGTGATTGTGAGAATGAAATGTATTGCATGTAGCAATGCAACATTTGTATGTGTTGTGTATTTAAACTCATAGGAAAATTAAATAGCAAAAACCTAAATTCACACCAGAGCATAAATATTAGTACAAAAATATGTCAAACTCCTGACTTCAGTTTATTGGACCCCAAAAAAAATAAAATAATAATAAATAAATGAGGAGCTATTGGGTAATTTTATGCAGTCAATTTCCTATGCTTGCATATGGTATAAAAGCACAGCATTTTAAGTTTCATATTTCCATTGAGAGAGCTTAACCCATTATTATTTTTTTTAGTAGTATGAAAGGAAGATTTTTTTGCCATTTTATTAAAAAAAAATAAAAAAAATACATCCCAAGACTAAATGTAAGGTAGGACCCAGGTGGTCCAGTAGTGTGGGTGTTTTGAGTGCTCCCAAATTGTAACAGCAGGCTTGTTTTTTGTCACCCATAGCTATTATGTTACAATATTCAGTATCTAGGTATTGTATTGCTTTGATCAAAACCACAAAAGTTAATCAACTACTACTAATAATATATGTACACATGTGCCTATATCTTAGAATACAAAAAGGAGATGATGTAATTAAAACCATAGTCCATATTAAGAGACTTAAAGGGACACTCAAGTCAAAATTAAACTGTCATTCAGATAGATCACACAATTTTAAACAACTCTCCAATTCACTTCCATTATCTATATGTGCACAGTCTTTGTATATGCACACTTTCTGATGAATTGAGAACACATCTCAAATTCCGGCCTCTGATTAGCTGTACTAAGTAGGAACATTTATGGATCATGAATCCTATAGTGGTGATTGGATTGTTTAGCTGCTCTGCTTTACAAGCGAGTCTAACAGAGCCTGCATACATTACCAATAATCAACTCAATACTAACCAAAGACAGACGAACCTCTTGTTCCGCACTGTATTATTCTTCTGTGATGTTCCTACAACGGATCCCCTAGCTTGGTTAGAATACACCTAGGTGATATTGGCGATTCTGCAACCTTTTAGTCACTGAGATGCTGCTCCTAAACCTACAAAATACAAAGAAAGTGATGTTAATTTGATAACAGAAATAAACTACAAAGTCTCTTAAAACTGTATGCTTTATCTGAACCATGTAAATTCATTTTGAGCTTCATGTCCCTTTAGCAAAGTTGTGTGTAGTCAGGAAAGTCAACTGATCAGGGCCTAATTACCTTATAATTAGAATGTCAAAAATTGCTTTGCTGCTATTGAGATGCTTTTCCCTAGTGAATTATTTCGGTTTCCAGGCATTGTGAAACATATACTAATCGCTAAGCCTCTTGCAAAAATAATAGGTACAATTGTATATAAAACTGTCTAAAAAAATTAGCTAAAAATCTTCTTCATTTATGCACACACCGTATATTTGATAAATATGCTTATATTTTGCACTAGTTTTACAGCCAAAACCGACTTTGATAAAATGCCCACGGCCTGGCACTTTGAATGAATACTCTGTGTGTTTAGTAGAAAATATCTACTCTCAAAGTTTCTCAAGCTTGACAAATCTCAGATACTAAAAAATTCTCGGCTGGAAAAGATAAGCGATGACAAACACATTGTGCGCTATAATGTTCTACTATGCAAATAATTATGCCCTCAATAGCTCATTTTATTTTAGTGTGCAAAAAAAAAATTGAAAATATGGTAAATGCTGTTAAACCTATTGAACTGTGTATCTTGCTACATCTGCCCATATATATATATTTCAGAAATTAAAATTGTTTATTGAAGACTATGTAGGAAGCATTGTTGGCTTGTTACTCAAGGGCATCTGTTGCATTATTACATTGTATTTTATCTTCAGCTGATATCAAAATGAAAACCTAGAGGAACCTTGGAATGTCATATACTAGCGTTCATTTTCTTGTTTTAATTTTCTTCATTTTTTGTTATCTGCAATCTGGTGGCACTGGCTATGATCTCTTCTGAGATAACAAGTTAGCCTTTGTGGATGCTGATGAGTGCCCTCTGGAAAGAACTATCATCTAGATTACGAGTTTTGCGCTAAACAGGGTGCAAAACTAACGCAATAAAAGTTGCTTTATTTAACCCCCCATAGCTCTGCCATTACGAGTTACTGAAAAGCTTCCTTGTGGCTGCGATATGGTGGCGTTAAGCTCCATACCGCACAAAATCCAAGAGCTGCTTTGACGTGCTCATGCACGCTTTTCCCCATAGACATCAATGGGGAGAGAGTGTTAGAAAAAACACTAACACCTGAAGTGCGGAATGGCGATCGCCATAACGCAACCCCATTAATGTCTATGGGGGGAAAAAAAGTTATGTTTAAACCTAATACCCTAACATAAACCCCAAGTCTAAACACCCCTAATCTGCTGCCCCCGACATCGCCGATACGAAATAAAGTTATTAAACCCTAATCTGCTGCTCCTGACATCGCCAACAGAAATAAAAGTTATTAACCCCTATTCTGCCGCTCACTGACATTGCCACCAATATAATAGTTATTAACCCCTATTCCACTGCACCCCGACATCACTGCCACTATAATAAAGCTATTAACCCTTATTCCTCCGCTCCACGACATCGCCGCCACTAAATAAAGTTATTAACCCCTAAACCTCTGACCTCCCACATCTCTGCCACTAAATAAACCTATTAACCCCTAAACCGCCGGCCCCCCACATTGCAAAACACTAAATTAAACTATTAACCGCTAAACCTAAATTAAAATTACAATATAACTATATTTAAATAAATAAAAACTTACCTGTGAAATAAAAATAAACATAACATTAAACTATAAATTAACCTAGCATAACTAATCTAATAAAAAAAAACAACTACCAATTAAAATATCTAAATTACATCCAGACATCCATCTCCATCCAGGCAGCGAGGTCTTTATCCATCCCGGGGGCGTCTTCTATCTTCATCCCGGCGGTGAAGAGCGGAGCCATCCTGGAAGCTGATCCCATCCTGCGCGGAGCGTCCTCTTCATACGGTCGCTGCCGTACACTGAAGTTGAATCCAAGCTAGCTGTTTCAAAATGGCGTCCCTTGCATTCCTTTCGGCTGATTTGAGTCTTCAAAATCTTAGTGTTTTTTATTTTTCGTGATTTTAGTGTTAATTATTTTTGGTAAACTTAGATTTTTTAAATTTTTCGTAGGATTTGGTTTTTTTTAGTTGTAATTTAGATTTTTTTTTTTTTCATAGTGTTGGGTTTTTTTAAATTTGTAATTTAGATATTTTAATTGGTAGTATTTTTTATTTTATTAGATTAGTTATGTTAGGTAAATTTATATTTTAATGTTAAGTTTATTTTTATTCCACAGGTAAGTTTTTATTTATTTAAATAGAGTTATATTGTAATTTTAATTTAAAGTTAGGGGGGTGTTAGGTTTAGGGGTTAATAGTTTAATTTAGTGTTTTGCGATGTGGGAGGCTGGAGGTTTAGGGGTTAATAACTTTATTTAGTGGCGGCGATGTCGGGGAGCGGCGGAATAGGGGTTAATAACTTTATTATAGTGGCGGCGATGTCAGGGAGCGGAGGTTTGGGGGTTAATATATTTAAATAGTGTTGGAGGTGTGGGTGGGCAGCAAATTAGGGGTAATAGGTTTATTTAGATTTAGGGGTTAATAACTTTAGTGGCGGTGATGTTGCGGAGCGACGGAATAGGGGTTAATAACTTTATTATAGTGGCGGCGATGTCAGGAAGCGGCGGTTTAGGGGTTAATATATTTAAATAGTGTTGGCGGTGTGGGTGGGCAGCAGATTAAGGGTTAATAGGTTTATTTAGATTTAGGGGTTAATAACTTTATTTAGTGGTGGTGATGTTGGGGAGCGGCGAAATAGGGGTTAATATATTTAAATAGTGTTGGAGATGTGGATGGGCAGCAGATTTGGGGTTAATAGGTTTTTTTAATAGCCGCAATGTGGGTGGTAGGCAGATTAGGGGTCAATAGGTTTAATATAGTGTTTGCGATGCAGGAGGGTGGCGGTTTAGGGGTTAATAGGTAGTTTATGGGTGTTAGTGTACTTTGTAACAGTTTAGTTATGAGTTTTGTGAAACATTTTTGTTACACAAAATCCATAACTACTGGTCTCAGATGGCGGTATGGATTGTGTCGGTATAGGCTGTAATGCAAGCATTTTAGCCTCACCGCACAACCTGTGATACCGGCACTATGGAAATCCCACGCAAACACTTAATTTTTTTTAGTGCGGGATTGACGTTGCATTACAGGCTAAAATGCTTGTGGTATAGCTATACCGACACAACTCGTAATATGCGTTCCTGGCCATTACACTGAAATCGCCATTTTTTCAGCATTAAAAGCCACAACGCAAAACTCGTAATCTAGGTGTATGTATTTATATATACAAGTTATTTTCTGCACAGATCTTCCATATGTTGCAATTCAGATTTGTGGAAAAGGAAAACTATGTTAATAAATCTTAAAGGGGCATTAAAGGGATAGGAAAGTCAAAATTAAACTTGCGTTCAGATTGAGCATGTCATTTTAAGACACTTTTAAATTCACTTCAATTTTCAAATGTGCATTGTTCTCTTGGTATCCCTTGTTGAAAAATGTGCACATATCCTACACTAGTGGGAGCTAGCTGCTGATTGGTGCCTGCACACATTTCTCTCTTGGGATTGGCTAACTAGATGTGTTCAGCTAGCTGCTGGTAGCAATGCTGTTCCTTCAGTAAAGAATAACAAGATAATGAAACAAATTTAATCATGAATCATGAAAGAAAAGTGTTGGGTTTCCTTTCCCTTTAATGTTATAGATACATTTTAAAGCATCCATTCCATCTTAAAAACAAAAATATCTAAAACAAATATCTAACAAATTGCAAATTCTATTTTTATTAAATGAAAATGTACTTTTAAAATAGATTTAGTGTAAGACAGGATTAGATGAGCTAAGACAAATGTGCTATTTGTATTGTTTCTATAATTAATTTGTAACCTATTGCTGGAACCATTAGTGGTTCCAGGAGAAGTCCTGAAAAATGCTAAACCCATCCAGTCTTTATTTTAGCACTGTTATCCCTTAGGGTTTGTTAGACATTTTCTTTTTCTTCTCCAGTGTACTGCCCAGCCCTGTGACTCACAAGTGCTTAGCTCTGCCCTACAAACCATGCTTTCTAATACATTTTGAGTTTTTATATATTTTTAAATGTTCCACTTTAATTTGAGATAGATCGAGGAGACCAGAGGAGTGTGGATTGTATTCTATAATGGGTATTGTATATGCTGCTAGACTAAAATGCCTCCTATAGCACCTGCCTGTACCTGGTTGCAGTGTCACTGTATTTGCGCTGAAGTGGGGTTGTGTGATTGTGGGTATAAGTGCTCTGGTACACTCTAATTACATAGAAACATAGAATTTGATGGCTGATAAGAAACAAACCCTGTTTTCTTAAGATACGTACGCACAGGAACGAACAACCAACTCAATACCATTGTTAGCCTGTTATATGGCAGCTTCTTTTAGCCCAGAAATGCTTTTCACAGTAGAACTTTACTGTAGTATATCAGTCTGATCCCGCCTATTACGGTCAGTCCAGCACCGAAATACCAGGCAATTTCTCTCTGAACAAGGAACACAGCAACCCCTGTTGATCATTTCCGCCTTCATATATATAAATATATATAAACACACACACAGGTGGATATAATTTTCTATATCTATCTATTGTATCTATCTCTTGTTATCTAGCTATCTAAATTAAAACATTATTTATTAAAAAAAAGAAAATAGCAACCTCACTGTTCATTTCAGATTATTCTACATTCCAGTAATATTAACATTAACTCAAGTAAAAGTTTGCTATAAACCAGCGGTCGCCAACCAGTGGTCCATGGACCACTGGTGGTCCACGAGAAGATGTTGGTGGTCCTTGACACCATCAAGCAGGAATTCATCTCCTCTGATGGTGTCACCCCCGTTGTGCCGCAATTCCCTACAGTGCCTGGCTGGACATCAGTGAAAACTGACGGAGGAGGAGGAGTTAAATTACAATCTCCCTACGCACGTTGCGTATTGTATTATTTTTCATTCTAATCATTTTATTCCACCTGAATTCCAGTAATTGCCATCCAGCAGATCAGCCATATCCCAACAGTAGTATTAGTAATTGCCAGTAACATCAGTCATGTATAGCGCACATCCATATTCAGAGCTTTCTGATATAAACTTAATTTATGACTCCGATGTCTGTCCATGATCATAAGTAGTTTTGAATAATTCCTAACTGGGGAGGTAACTTGTGGTCCTTTTAAACATAATTCTTTTTTCCTACTTTCTGCCTCTCTGTTTCCAGCTCAAAAGTTGGCACTCACCCTTCATCTGTCATTTGGAAGTATTTCCTCGGTTCTGCCATTTAATTAGTTAATTCCAAAAAATATTTCTTAAAAATGTGTAAATATATACATAATGTAAACTTAGCTATGGTTATACTAGTTATGTACAGTATGTGTGTGTGTGTGTGTGTGTGTGTGTGTGTGTGTGTATATATATATACAGTATATATCTATCTATATATATCTATCTATCTATATATATATATATATATATATATATATATACACACATTATAGAGGTTTGTACCTTTTAAAAAAAAATAATGTTAGTGGTCCACGGGATTCAAAATTATGAGTTTAGTGGTCCCTGAAGTCCAAAAGGTTGGCGACCCCTGCTATAAACACACCAACTTTTTTTGAATTGTTAGAAAAAAATATCAGGTGATTGCCCTTGATAATATGCTAACAAGTAACCTTAAAATGTAAACCTATAATTATGGCAAAAAAGTATTCTGAGTATTGAGCTGCACTGTTAGACATAGCATGAATCACATTCAGGAAACTGAAGTGAGGGCAGTGGGCAGTTTTGTGTGTATGGTTTACAATATTAGATAGAATTACACGCTCAGCTTACATGTACTAACCTGTAGCCATGAATGTAATTTGTGTTTACACGGCTTAGTGTACAAACCACAGAATAGTTTCTTTTGTATGAAGCTTTCAGGATTTACACTTATTAAGAAGGAAAAAAAATGCATTTGTTTAGCAAGCTCACTAAACTATTGAAAAATGATCACATAATTGAACTAAATTCCAGGTACTTCAATGAGTCACAGTCAAAGTAAACATACTCTTTACTGGCTCAATATGTGATGCTAAACCAGGAATGTTGTTTTTCTTAAAGCAAGTTTTTTTATTAAAGGAACATGAAACTCAAAATTAAAGGGACACAACCCAAATTTGTTCTTTCATGATTCAGATAGTGCATGCAATTTTAAGCAACTTTCTAATTTACTCCTATTATCAATTTTTCTTCATTCTCTTGCTATCTTTATTTAAAAAGCAGGAATGTGATGCATAGGAGCCGGCCCATTTTTGGTTGAGAACCTGGGTTATGCTTGCTTATTGGTGGGTAAATGTAATCATCCAATAAGCAAGCGCTATCCATGGTGCTGAACCTAAAATGGGATGGCTGACAAGATTTACATTCCTGTTTTAAAATAAAGATAGCAAGAGAACGAAGAAAATTTGATAATAGGAGTAAATTAGAAAGTTGCTTAAAATGTCATATCTGGTTCATGAAAGAAAAAAATTGGGTTCAGTGTCCCTTTAAACTTTTGTGGTTCAGACAGAGCATGCAATTTTGAGACTTTTCAATGAACTCTTTTAATCAAATTTATCTTGTTCTCTCAATATTTTATGTTAAAACTTACCTAGGGTTAGGCTCTCAGTTCCCAGCAGTTGCTGGATAGAGTGTGGGGAAGAGGGCATCCTTGGTCATATTTGGTGGGATTTCAGGGTACTCCAGACTTATTGGTTCCAAGTAAGTAGCCATATGTAATCTACCTTAAACTGCCCCATTAACCCCTCTACATTGGTCTTCTTGATTAAAGGGACAGTCTACTCCAAAATTGTTATTGTTTAAAAAGATAGATAATCCCTTTATTACCCATTCCCTAGTTTTGCATAACCAACGTGGTTATATTAATGCACTTTTTACCTCTGTGATTACCTTGTATCTAAGCCTCTGGAGACTGCCCCCTTATCTCAGTTATTTTGACAGGCTTGCATTTTAGCCTATTAGTATTGACTCAAAAATTACTCTACTGCAGTGAGCACATGTTATCTATATGGCACACGTTAACTAGCACTACCTAGCGGTGAAAAACTCTCAAAAGGCCCTGAGATAAGAGGCGGCCTTCAAAGTCTTAGAAATCAGCTTATGAGCTTACCAAGGTTTAACTTTCAACAAAGAATATCAAGAGAACAAATCAAATTTGATGATAAAAGTAAATTGGAAAGTTGTTTAAAATTGCATGCCCTATGTGAATCATGTGTTTAATTTTGATTTGACTGTCTTATTATTTATCCCCCCCCCCCCCCCCAAATTACAAGCAAATATAAAATTACTCTTTTTTACGATAATGTTAAATTATGCAAAACATCTTATTCCTCGATAATGGTTTGCACAAACAAATTGTCAGTGTGAAGATACATTTAGATCTTTGTTTATCAGCAAATGTCATTTTTCATTGTTAATAAAATTATTAAAACTGTTTCAATAAAAATATTGAATTAAAAACCAAATGATGGAGGTCCTACGGTTTCCCATACTTATAGGGGCATCAGGGGCCCTTTCGGCCCTTGATAAATCGGCCCCATAGAATTAATATGGTTTCCAGACTTCATTGGTTAGTTAAAAAACTACAATTGCTTTCTGTATTTTTCCATATCTTTCATGGCTAACTCAGTGTTACATATATAAGATAAGCTGACTTGTCAATAAATTGTCATATTCACACATAGGGGGCAATTTATCAAGCTGAGGCGGACATACGCGCCCCTGTCCTCCACAGCTCACCTCTGGCGGCTGAAATCCCCTGGCGGAATTCAGCATTGCACACGAGCACTATTTTGCGCTCGCGTGCAATCCTGCTCCCTGCCCGCGCACAGCCAATCACCCTTGGGCAGTAGCTGTCAATCTCCACGGTCAGACTATACCGGGGAGTTTGAAATTTGCCACTTTAGATGTGGCGAAAGGTTAGGAAAGCAGTAGTCTGATGACCGTTGCTTGTTAATTATGGCGTGCAGGTTCTCTTGTGAGAAGGAGTAAAGATATCGTGTGTATTTCATTACCACAATGACAACAGACCATTTTTATTTTCCTTTTTACTGATTAGTATCAAGTGCTCTTCTTACCAGTACACAAGACATAAACCGGATATGGCCCAGTTAAAAGGTTAAGGATATTGTCTTTGTAATACACTTGATCTACCTGTAGACTTTACAAAGGCTTTTGGTGACCTGACCAGAATTTCTTTTTGTTGCAGAATGTCATTCATCGTGCAGTAGCTGTAGCGGAAAAAGCAGCTTGAACTGCACTGCTTGCATATCTCCAAAGAAGCTATACAGGGGTACTTGCCTGAATAGTTGTCCACAGGGATTCTACAGCAAGGAGGCTACTTGCCATAGTAAGTAGATCTTGGCATGTCAGATCATTACATGCATACATATATACATTATATATAAACTCCAGATTCAGACATTAACGTATTGTTTTGCATTTAGGCATAACCCTTCCTCTTAAAGGGACAGTCTACACCAGAATTTTTATTGTTTTAAAAGATAGATAATCCCTTTATTACCCATTTCCCAGTTTTGCATAACTAACACATTTATAATAATATACTTTTAACCTCTGTGATTATCTTGTATCTAAGCCTCTGCAAACTGCCCCTTTTTTCAGTTCTTTTGACAGACTTGCAGTCTAGCCAATCAGTGCCTGCTCCCAGATAACTTCTTGTGCACGAGCACAGTGTTATTTATATGAAATACGTGAACTAACGCCCTCTAGTGGTGAAAAACTGTTAAAATGCAATCTGAAAAAGGTGGGCTTCAAGGTCTAAGAAATTAGCATATGAAACTCTGAAAAAATGTGGGTTTAGTATCCCTTTAATAAATGTTTTACATTTTGTTGCTGAATGATACAGTGCTGTGGAATATGCTGGAGCTAAATAACTAAAATAAAGTATGTAACAGAGCTTAATTAAAGCTTAAACTGTAGGATAATTGGGTCATAAAATGACAAAGCAAAATTCATATCTAGATTATGTTACTAAAATCTAGACATATTTTTTAATTTGGAGTCCACACGGCATGTGATATATAAAAGTCACATGCTGCTCCTGTCCTCTGGAACTCTCTACCTCACTCCATTAGGCTGTCTCCGTCCTTTTATAGCTTCAGACGCTCTTTGAAATCCATCTTTTTAGAAAGGTTTAGCATCTCTCCTCTGTTTTTCATCTGAAATAATTCATGAACTGTTTTGACTCATTGCTGCAACTACAGTCCCTGAGGCCTACTTATCAAGCCGTCAACTTTCTTGCATTCAACGGCACCAATACGCTTGCCTGATATCGCCTAACATCGCGGCCGCGGACCTGAAAACGCTCTCCATATTTAACAAAAAAGCTGTCAAAAAGCCGCACACCAAGTACGGGGCGATGAGCAGTGGACTGTTGTTAACTAACAGTCATCGATCTCGCTGCTATTCTGCTTTTTCACAGCTTTATTTATACCCTGTCACTAAACACTGCCACTATACTAAAATGTTTAACCCCTATCCCGCTGCTCCCGGAGCCCACCACAAATCTAATAAACTTATTAACCCCTATCCCGCTGCTCCCTGACACCGACGCAACTAACTAAATGTATTAACCCCTATCTCTCCGCTCCCGGAGCCCACCTCAACTAAATAAATGTATTAAACCTTATCCCGCTGCTCCCCGACACCGCCGCAACTCTAATAAACTTATTAACCCCTATTCCGCCGCTCCTGGACCCCGCTGCAACTAACTATATTTATTAACCCCTAAACCTCTGGCCTCCCACATCACTAGCACTTACTAAACCTGTTAACCCCTAATCTACCCTAACTGTTATACTAAAATTACATTAAACTATATTAAATTAATAATCAATCTACCCTAACTGTTATACTAAAATTTACAATAAACTACAAATTAAATTAACTATAGTACATATTTAAACACCTAACCCTACTCAAATAATTTAAATCTACTATTAAAAATTACAAAGTTACAAAATACTAACTAAGTTACAAAAAATTAACTAATTACACCTAAAAGCCCTATGAAAATAAAAAAGCCCCCCCCCCAAATAAAAAAAAACCCTAGCCTACGATAAACTACCAATGGCCCTTAAAAGGGCCTTTTGCAGGGCATTGCCCCAAATAAATCAGCTCTTTTACCTGTAAATAAAAAATACAAATACCCCCCACCAGTAAAACCCTCCACCAACACAACCAAACCCCCCAAATAAAAACCTAACTAAAAAAACCTAAGCTCCCCATTGCCCTGAAAAGGGCATTTGTATGGGCATTGCCCTTAAAAGGGCATTTAGCTATTTTTCAAAAGCCCAAACCCTAATCTAAAATTAAAACCCACCCAATAAACCCTTAAAAAAGCCTAATACTAACCCCCGAAGATCCACTTACAGTTTCTGAAGAGCCGGCATCCATCCTCAACGAAGCGGCAGAAGTCTTCATCCAAGCGGCCGATGAAGTATACATAAGTATAATGTAGGGGGCGGCAGATTAGGGGTTAATAAGTATAATGTAGGTGGCGGCGATGTTGGGGGCGGCAGATTAGGGGTTAATAAGTATAATGTAGGTGGCGGTGGTGTCGGGGCAGCAGATTAGGGGTGTTTAGACTCGGGGGGTTATGTTACGGTGTTAGGTGTAAACGTTACTTTTATTCTCCCATAGGAATCAATGGGGTATCGGGCAGCAGCGAACATAAGCTTAACTGCTTTCAGACTCCCATTGATTCCTAGGGCATCCACCGCCTCCAGGGCAGCGGATTGAAAAGCAGGTACGTTGGGCCGGAATAGTGGTAAATGTACCTGGTAGATATTTGATAACTTGCAAAAGTAGTCAGATAGTGCCGAATTTGCATTTGGAACATCTGCAATGACGTAAGCATCGATCTGTGTCGGACTGAGACCGGCGGATCGTATGTTACGTCACAAATTCCAACTTTTGCCGGTCTGTAGGCTTTGATAAATAAGCAGAATCAGACTCTCCACAATTACGCTGCGGAATTCCGGCGTATTTACGGATGACGGCTTCATAAATAGGCCTCCATATGACAAGCTACCCCAAACCTTTTGTCTCTGCACCTCCTCCTCCTGAACTAGTTTTGTTTAGTCTGTTAAGTTTTTGTATCTTATCACAAATCTTTGTCATTGCATACCCTTATCTTTGTACCCAGCGCTATGGAATTTAGCAGAGCTTTACAAATAATGATAATGTTATACTGTATATAAATCCCAGTTAACATTCTATATGCCTTTGTCTGTCTGTTTGCCTATCTATCTATCTATCTATCTATCTATCTATCATCTATCTATTTATCTATCATGTATCTAATCATTCATTCATCCATCTATCTTTCTTTCTGTGATGTGGTGTGTCCATACTGTGTTTTGCCTGCCCTTGCAGTGTGCCATCCCTCGTGTAAGGAGTGCAGTGGTTCTTTAGAAGGAGATTGTCTGACGTGCCATCCACATGCTGCTCTCATTGGGGGAACATGTAAGACCAGCTGCCCAGATGGACAGTACCTCAATTTAGTGGGATACTGTGTGGGTAAGTGCCAAGCTTGTATCCTTTTGCATTCACTTCCTATTTGATACATAATACACCTTTCTCTTGTAAAGGTGTATCCAGTCCACGGGTTCATCCATTACTTGTGGGATATTCTCCTCCCCAACAGGAAGCTGCAAGAGGACACCCACAGCAGAGCTGTCTATATAGCTCCTCCCCTAACTGCCACCCCCAAGATGAGGCCTCTGTTGAACAGATTTGTAAGGCGGCGACTTGGTCTTCGCTTCATACTTTTTCTAAATTCTACAAATTTTATACTTTTGCTTCCTCGGAGGCTATTTTTGGGAGAAAGGTCTTACAGGCAGTGGTGCCTTCCGTTTAAGTGCCTGCCTTGTCCCTCCCTTCATCCGTGTCCTAAAGCTTTGACATTGGTACCCCACAAGTAATGGATGAACCCGTGGACTGGATACACCTTTACAAGAGAAAATAAAATTTATGCTTACCTGATAAATTTATTTTTCTTGTGGTGTATCCAGTCCACGGCCCGCCCTGTCATTTTAAGGCAGGTGTTTTTTATTTTTAAACTACAGTCACCACTGCACCCTATAGTTTCTCCTTTTTTCTTGCTTGTCTTCGGTCGAATGACTGGGGGTGGTAGTTAGGGGAGGAGCTATATAGACAGCTCTGCTGTGGGTGTCCTCTTACAGCTTCCTGTTGGGGAGGAGAATATCCCACAAGTAATGGATGAACCCGTGGACTAGATACACCACAAGAGAAATAAATTTATCAGGTAAGCATAAATTTTGTTTTTTCATTGTCATTTGCCCTGCATTCATATTCATAACGGAGAGTTTTTGACCTGACATCTACCTATGTTATCACAGAGGCAAATCTTTATATATAGCTTCATTTTTTTAATGTGTGATTTTAAGACACTTTCTTTAATCATTTTTCATAAGTTCTCTTGGATATTGTTGTAATCTGCCTCTAGAGTGTAATGTTGAATTTGTGAAGTTTTAATAGACAAGTCGCTATAGTGACTTTGACATATTTATTCATTATTCATTCATTTTAGACTACACGTAGCATATAAGAAGAAATACTGTGACATTGGTTGCCAAACAACTGCTGCATAATGATCAACAGATATTGATTATATTGTGTTTCATCTGCTTTCTAGAGGCAATGACTGCAACATTTATAGAGGTTTGACTGGTGTATGTTCATTTGTGTCATAGATCCCTCTACAGCCGGACACATATTAGCATTTAGCTCTAACCTTCTGTCTATACATCACTGCTAATGGTTTACAAGGAGTATAGTTAAAAAATAAAATGTCAATGTATTCTTAATTTGCAGCTCATTCATTAAGGTGTCAGTCTTTCTCTGTAGGCGGAAACACAATCTTGAAAATTAGTTGTACATTTACACACTACCCTTCAGTTTCTTACGAGTTCGGAATGTTAAAATGTATCGATCCTAGTTTCTATAGTGCCCTAAGCCCTATCTAATGTGTTGCTGATCTTGTTTCTTGTATTTAATTCCTCACACAGAGACTTTTTGATTGTAGCTTATTTGTGGACACACAATATGGTGAGATAACCATAAAGAGAGATACAGGCAAGGTCAGGATGGCTACTTTATGGAAAGCTCAGTTCCTGGTGATTTCTTCCATAAGGTGGTGAGAGTCCAAGAGCCTTGACATATAGGATTAAGCTCCTCTCCACCAAGAGGCAGGAAAAAAATTAACCAAACATTACAAGAGCTTTAATCCCTCCCACCTCTTGATTCCCCATAATCTTAATTTTGCCTCTACAGGTGATAGGTAAAATGGTGGGGTGCTGAATATTCTTTGTGGAAATTGGGGCTCAAACTACAGTTTTGCCCCCTCACTGGACAGAGAAGAGGGCAGAGAAGTGTAGAGGAGTGCTGTATGCAGTGATAGTAATTCTCCAGAGGGAGTTTTTTCACTAGCCTGCCACAGGCTGGTCCTTCGCCCTCCTCACTGACAAACTGGTAAGCTTCTTAGTAGGTACAATTTTATTGTATATCAGGGCCAGGGGACATGCCTTATTTGGTGCACACACTTATGGGACATGTAACACAGGGACAGTATTATGTGTTAAACTCCTCTGGAGTTACTGTGAGAGCTGTGCCTTATTCATTTGGCATAGACAGTGCAGGATGCATTCCTGAGATTTTTTGTTTTCCTGCTGCCAGATTACCACTGAAAGCTATTGTTAGGAGACCTGGTAGTGATATTTCTCTGTTTTACTTTTTTTGAGAGCTTACAAGGAGACTTCCTTTTATCTTGTAGCGAGGGTCATTGAGCACTTTAATCACAGAGCTATGGTCCCTTGAGGGTGAACTGGTTTACGTGGCGTTTTTTTTTTCTGTAGCGCACCAGCCTTCTTCTCTGGGCTCTCAGTGCTGTGGTAGCCATTGCAGGGTGTGTAACCATTCAGTGGTGCTCTGGTAGGGTCAACAGCAGAGGGGGTAACGTGCCCAAATATAGCAAGAGCTTTATGGGGGTATTTTGTTAATCATTTTGCTGTGCTAGTGTGGTTAAGGAACATTATTATAAGCTCATATTAGTCTCTTAGCACAACCTTCACATTATTGCAACACATATTACAATATAAACACATATCTTTACAATATAGACTTTTATGCTAGGGCTCCTTGTTGTTTCTGCAATCTTTTTAAATTGTTTGCATCATTGTTACATTCTCCTTTTATACTACTCATGTGAGTGCATATTTCTCTTGTTAAGTGTGTTCAGTCCACGGGTCATCCATTACTTATGGGATATATTCTCCTTCCCAACAGGAAGTTGCAAGAGGATCACCCAAGCAGAGCTGCTATATAGCTCCTCCCCTCACATGTCATATCCAGTCATTCTCTTGCAACCCTCAACAAAGAAGGAGGTCGCGAGAGGAGCTGGAGTTTTTACTTAACTTTTAACTATTAACTATTCTTCAATCAAAAGTTTGTTATTTTAAATGGCACCGGAGTGTGCTGTTTTTCTATCTCAGGCAGTATTTGGAAGAAGAAACTGCCTGCGTTTTTTATCTATGATCTTAGCAGGCGTAACTAAGATCCACTGGCTGTTCTCGACATTCTGAGGAGTGGGGTAACTTCAGACTGGGAATAGCATGCGGGGTCCTCCGCAAATGAGGTATGTGCGGTACTTTATTTTCTGGGAATGGAATTGACTAAGAAAATACTGCTGTTACCGTATGATGTAAGTACAGCCTTAAATGCAGTAGTAGCAACTGGTATCAGGCTGATAAATGTATGCGCAGTCGAGTTATATTCTAGGGACTAGAATTTGACTGAGAAAATACTGTTAACACTGAAATAATACTTAAGCCTTCTCTGCAGTGGTAGCGACTGGTAGCAGGCTTAGTGATAGCTTTGCATGACATTGAAAAATGTTGTTTTTTAATAAAACGTTTACTGGCATGTTATTCGGTTTTTTTGTGAGGTACTTTGGTGATAAATCGCTTTGGGCATGATTTTTTCCACATGGCTAAACATATTTTTCTGCATGGAAACCGTTATATCAGGGCTCCCACTGTTGTGATTGGAGTGGGAGGGCCCTTGTTTTAGCGCCTTATTGCGCAGTTAAAATTATTGCACAGTCTTTCTGATTCTTCCTCCTTGATCCAGGACGTCTCTAGAGAGCTCAGGGGTCTGCAACTTTCATTTGTGAGGGAGGTAATCAGTCACAGCAGATCTGTGACAGTGTGCTGACTGTGATTAAAAGCGTTAAATCTTAATTGATATCTGTTTTATCCGTTTTGGGTATCGAGGGGTTAATCATCCTTTTGCTAATGGGTGCAATCCTCTGCTAATAGTACACTTCTTGTTAAGAATTGTTTAATTATATCTGTATTTTTGAAGCGCTGCAGCGTTTTTTTATATTGCTTGTAAAACTTATTGAAAGTGATTTCCAAGCTTGTTATTTTCATTGCTAAGTCTGTTTTAACATGTCTGATTCAGAGGAAACTGTTTGTTCATCATGTTCAAAAGCCAATGTGGAGCCCAATAGAACGATGTGTACCAATTGTATTGATATTGCTTTGAATAAAAGTCAATCTGTACCGATAAAGAAGCTATCACCAGACAACGAGGGGGAAGTTATGCCGCCTAACTCTCCTCACGTGTCAGTACCTGCGTCTCCCGCTCGGGAGATGCGTAGGATTGAGACGCCTAGTACATCTAGGCCCTTACAAATCACTTTACATGATATGGCTAATGTTATGAAAGAAGTATTATATAATATGCCCAAATTAAGGGGCAAACGCGATAGCTCTGGGTTAAGGACAGAGCGCGCTGATGACACAAGAGCCATGTCTGATACTGCGTCACAACTTGCAGAACATGAGGACGGTGAGCTTCATTCTGTCGGTGACGGTTCTGATTCGGGGAGACCGGATTCAGAAATTTCAAATTTTAAATTTAAGCTTGAGAACCTCCGTGTGTTACTAGGGGAGGTATTAGCGGCTCTGAATGATTGCGACACGGTGGCAATTCCAGAGAAATTGTGTAGGTTGGATAGATACTATGCGGTACCGGTGTGTACTGACGTTTTTCCTAAACCAAAAAGACTTACAGAAATTATCAGTAAGGAGTGGGATAGAGCCGGTGTGCCTTTTTCCCCTCCCCCGATATTTAGAAAAATGTTCCCTATAGACGCCACCACACGAGACTTATGGCAGACGGTCCCTAAGGTGGAGGGAGCAGTTTCTACGTTAGCCAAGCGTACCACTATCCCGGTGGAGGATAGCTGTGCTTTCTCAGATCCAATGGATAAAAAATTAGAGGGTTATCTTAAGAAAATGTTTGTTCAACAGGGTTTTATATTGCAGCCTCTTGCATGCATTGCGCCTGTCACGGCTGCAGCGGCATTCTGGTTTGAGTCTCTGGAAGAGACGATTCGCACAGAGCCGTTGGATGAGGCCTTGAGCAAAGTTAGAACCCTTAAGCAGGCTAATGCGTTTGTTTCAGATGCCGTAGTACATCTAACCAAACTTACGGCTAAAAATTCCGGATTCGCCATTCAGGCACGCAGAGCACTCTGGCTTAAATCCTGGTCAGCGTATGTAACTTCCAAGTCTAAACTACTTAACATTCCTTTCAAAGGGCAGACCTTATTCGGGCCCGGCTTGAAGGAAATTATTGCTGACATTACGGGAGGTAAGGGCCACGCCCTTCCTCAGGACAGGGCCAAACCAAAGGCCAAACAGTCTAATTTTCGTGCCTTTCGTAACTTCAAGGCAGGAGCAGCACCGACTTCCTCCGCTCCAAAACAGGAAGGAACTACTGCTCGTTACAGACAAGGTTGGAAAGGCAACCAGTCATGGAACAAGGGCAAGCAGGCCAGAAAGCCTACTCCCGCCCCTAAGACAGCATGAAGTCAGGGCCCCCTATCCAGAGACGGATTTAGTGGGGGGCAGACTTTCTCTCTTTGCTCAGGCTTGGGCAAGAGATGTGCAGGATCCCTGGACGTTAAAGATTATATCTCAGGGATACCTTCTGGATTTCAAATCCTCTCCTCCACAAGGGAGGTTCCATCTTTCGAGGTTATCGACAAACCTAGTAAAGAGAGAGGCATTTCTACAATGTGTACAAGACCTCTTAATCATGGGGGGGATCCACTCAGTTCCGCGATCGGAACAGGGACAAGGATTTTACTCAAATCTATTTGTGGTTCCCAAAAAAGAGGGAACCTTCAGACCAATCTTGGACTTAAAGATCTTAAACAAATTCCTAAGGGTACCATCGTTCAAGATGGAAACCATTCGAACCATCCTACCCATGATCCAAGAGGGTCAATATATGACCACGGTGGACTTAAAGGATGCTTACCTTCACATACCGATTCACAAAGATCATTATCGGTACCTAAGGTTTGCCTTTCTAGACAGGCATTACCAGTTTGTGGCTCTTCCCTTCGGGTTAGCCACGGCCCCGAGAATTTTTACGAAGGTTCTGGGCTCACTTCTGGCGGTACTAAGACCACGAGGCATAGCGGTGGCTCCGTACCTAGACGACATTCTGATACAAGCGTCAAATTTTCAGAATGCAAAGTCTCATACAGAGATAGTTCTAGCATTTCTGAGGTCGCATGGGTGGAAAGTGAACGTGGAAAAGAGTTCTCTGTTACCACTCACACGGGTTCCTTTTCTAGGGACTCTTATAGATTCTGTAGAGATGAAGATTTACCCGACGGAGTCCAGGTTATCAAAGATTCTCAATGCTTGCCGTGTCCTTCATTCCATTCCAAGCCCATCGGTAGCTCAGTGCATGGAGGTAATCGGCTTAATGGTAGCGGCAATGGACATAGTGCCATTTGCGCGCCTGCATCTCAGACCACTGCAACTATGCATGCTCAGTCAATGGAACGGGGATTACTCAGATCTGTCCCCTTTGCTAAATCTGGACCAGGAGACCAGGGATTCGCTTCTCTGGTGGTTGTCACCGGTTCATCTGTCCAAAGGAATGACCTTTCGCAGGCCAGATTGGACGATTGTAACAACGGATGCCAGCCTTCTAGGCTGGGGAGCAGTCTGGAATTCCCTGAAGGCTCAGGGATCGTGGACTCAGGAGGAGAAACTCCTCCAAATAAACATTCTAGAATTAAGAGCAATATTCAATGCTTTTCTGGCTTGGCCTCAGTTAGCAAAGCTGAGGTTCATCAGATTTCAGTCGGACAATATCACGACTGTGGCTTACATCAATCATCAAGGGGGAACCAGGAGTTCCCTAGCGATGTTGGAAGTCTCGAAGATAATTCGCTGGGCAGAGTCTCACTCTTGCCACCTGTCAGCGATTCACATCCCAGGTGTAGAGAACTGGGAGGTGGATTTCCTAAGTCGCCAGACTTTTCATCCGGGAGAATGGGAACTTCACCCGGAGGTATTTGCTCAACTGATTCGTCGTTGGGGCAAACCGGATCTGGATCTCATGGCATCTCGCCAGAACGCGAAGCTTCCTTGTTACGGATCCAGGTCCAGGGACCCGGGAGCGGTGCTGGTAGATGCATTAGCAGCCCCTTTGGTTTTCAACATAGCTTATGTGTTTCCACCATTTCCGTTGCTACCTCGGCTGATTGCCAGGATCAAACAGGAGAGGGCATCGGTAATTCTGATAGCGCCTGCGTGGCCACGCAGGACCTGGTATGCAGACCTAGTGTCCACCATGGTCTCTTCCTCTGAGGCAGGACCTTCTAATTCAGGGTCCTTTCAACCATCCAAACCTAATTTCTCTGAGGCTGACTGCCTGGAAATTGAACGCTTGATTCTATCAAAGCGTGGGTTTTCGGATTCGGTTATTGATACATTAATAAAGGCTCGGAAACCTGTGACAAGAAAAAATTACCATAAGATATGGTGTAAATATTTATATTGGTGCGAATCCAAGAGTTACTCATGGAGTAAGGTTAGGATTCCTAGGATATTAGCTTTTCTACAAGAGGGTTTAGAAAAGGGTTTATCCGCTAGTTCGCTAAAGGGACAGATTTCAGTTCTGTCTATTCTTTTACACAAACGTCTGGCAGAGCATCCAGACGTCCAGGCCTTTTGTCAGGCTTTGGCTAGAATTAAACCTGTGTTTAAAGCTGTTGCTCCTCCGTGGAGCTTAAACTTGGTTCTTAAAGTTCTTCAGGGTGTTCCGTTTGAACCCCTTCATTCCATTGATATTAAGCTTTTATCTTGGAAAGTTTTGTTTTTGATGGCTATTTCCTCGGCTCAAAGAGTCTCTGAGTTATCTGCCTTACATTGTGATTCTCCTTATCTGATCTTTCATTCAGACAAGGTAGTTCTGCGTACTAAACCTGGGTTTTTACCTAAGGTTGTTTCTAACAGGAATATCAATCAAGAGATTGTTGTCCCATCGTTATGTCCTAATCCTTCTTCAAAGAAGGAACATCTTTTGCATAATCTAGACGTGGTCCGTGCTCTGAAGTTCTATTTACAGGCAACTAAAGATTTTCGACAAACTTCTTCTCTGTTTGTCGTTTACTCTGGACAGAGGAGGGGTCAAAAGGCTTCGGCTACCTCTCTCTCTTTTTGGCTTCGTAGCATAATACGTTTAGCCTATGAGACTGCTGGACAGCAGCCTCCTGAATGAATTACAGCTCATTCCACTAGAGCTGTGGCTTCCACCTGGGCCTTTAAGAATGAGGCCTCTGTTGAACAGATTTGCAAGGCTGCAACTTGGTCTTCACTTCATACTTTTTCCAAATTTTACAAATTTGACACTTTCGCTTCTTCGGAGGCTGGTTTTGGGAGAAAGGTTCTACAGGCAGTGGTTCCTTCTGTTTAATGTTCCTGCCTTGTCCCTCCCATCATCTGTGTACTTAGCTTTGGTATTGGTATCCCATAAGTAATGGATGACCCGTGGACTGAACACACTTAACAAGAGAAAACATAATTTATGCTTACCTGATAAATTTATTTCTCTTGTAGTGTGTTCAGTCCACGGCCCGCCCTGTCTTTTTTTGAGGCAGGTTCTAAATTTTAAAATTATAACTCCATTCACCACTGCACCTTATAGTTTCTCCTTTCTCGTCTTGTTTCGGTCGAATGACTGGATATGACATGTGAGGGGAGGAGCTCTGCTTGGGTGATCCTCTTGCAACTTCCTGTTGGGAAGGAGAATATATCCCATAAGTAATGGATGACCCGTGGACTGAACACACTACAAGAGAAATAAATTTATCAGGTAAGCATAAATTATGTTTTTTGTTCTTTGCTGATTGTCCTTTGTCTTCTTATCACAGTCATGGAGCAGACTAGAACTGTCCCTTCTTCTATTGCACATTCTGACCCTTTAGGGGGAAGGTCTGTGGATTTTTTGTCTTCTCAGACCAAGAGCGTGCTTTGTAAACTTGTGTTTGTCCTCCAGCACAAATTTGCCGTAGTTGTGTGGAAAATATTGCAAACTCTAAGCACATTTTTCACACTGTACCCTTTCAAGGTCAGTGTCTTTCTCTGTTAAGTTCTATTTATTGAGGTAAACTAGTTTTTATCCTGACTTCAAGGATTTTCTCTGTTCTGTTATTGTGGAGGTATTGAGGAATATGCCGCCAAAAAGTAGGCACAAACGTCTGTTACCTGGGAGTAAGGTGGCTGCAGTTGCTTATCATTTGGAAGGTTCCCTTAAGAAAAAAATGTAATTTATCTCTCCAGAGAGTCTGAATCTTCTGTTTCTGATTGTTCCTCAGATGGGGAAATTCTATAAGAGGATAAGAACTCCTCGGCAGAACAAGATCTTGGGGCATATTTATCAAGCTCCTGATGGAGCTTGAGGCCCCTGAAGGCTTGCCGAAAACAGAAGTTAAGAAGCAGCGGTTTAAAGACCGCTGCTCCATAACTTGTCCGCCTGCTCTGAGGCAGCGGGCAGAAATCAACCTGATCAAATATGATTGGGTTGATTGACACCCCCTGCTAGTGGCCGGTTGGCCACGAATCTGCAGGGGGCGGCATTGCACCAGCAGTTCACAAGAACTGCTGTCGGCATTTATTGATGTGCAGCGGACATAATCCGCTATATTGGATCATGTCCGCTCGCACCATAGTAAATAGGCCCCTTGGAATATTCCTTGTTCCTTTTTAAGTTGGAACACTTTGCTGTTGTGAGAGGTTTTACTGACTCTTGGTGTTCAAGAGCCTCCTTCCTCTGAGGGCCAGCCTGTTAAGCAACTGAATTTGATCTTTAGTTGAAATATTTTTTATTGAGTACAAATCATAATAACAGAGAAGTAAGAAACATTTCCAAACATTAACACTGAGTAATTCCCTCAGCGTTGGGTATTCTGAATTAATAAATTTTTGGCCTTGAATAGTCCCATATGCAGCGAGAGGGAGAGATTTCAGAAACATCTCCAACCTCTGTCGCTTGATATTCCCCCCCAACATAGGTCCCAAGCAGAAGATAGTCTCTTTGTGATCTTGGTGGGTCCTTTATGTGGAGTAGTGTCCTATTGGTTCAACTGATTATAACTCATTTTACAGAAAAAGAAAAAAAGAATTTTCAATATAATATCCATAGGATTGTCCATGTAAGAAACCTCTTGTAAGTATATAGTAGCTGGATATATAAAGAAAAAGGGAAAGAAAGAAAAAAAAGAATTGTTCCCAAAAAAAAACCAGTACTTAACAATATTGGCCGCTGTGTTCCCAGTCCCCTAGTTCACATTTATGTATTATCTCAATTACCTCTTTCCCCTTATCTACCCAGAGCCCTCAATAATTCCAAACCTAATTGTTGTCGTAATTAGCCCCCTCCATTATCCAATAGAACCATATTTTGCCATAAGCATCCGTGGTGTTTTGTAAGTGGGCCACTGTCTCGTACATTGCACATGTGTGTTTAATTTTAAGGATAATCTCTGACCACTCTGGGGCCCCTGTCTTCCAATATTTAGCGATGGAGGTCCTAACAATAGTGTATATAATCCTAAGGAATGTATTGATAGGTGCATTATAAGTCTTGTTTCTGACGTGCAGTAAAGCCTGAATTTGATCTTTAAAGGAACCGTATACACCAATTTTCATATAACTGCATGTAATAGATACTACTATAAAGAATAATATGCACAGATACTGATATAAAAATCCAGTATAAAACCTTTTAAAAACTTACTTAGACGCTCCCAGTTTAGCTCTGTTGAAAAGGTTAGCTGGAACACCCACTAAAATAGCAAAATAGCAGACACCCCCTCCCCCTTCCTCTGTATATAAAAATACCCTTTACACAAACAGAAGCAAGCTGGAGGAGGTATACATCAGTATACTTCTAAAACTTTGGAGCTTGGTTAGGAGTCTGAAAATCAGAGCAATGTTATTTAAAAATAAGCAAAACTATACATTAAAAACAAAACAAAACTGTATGGGCTATATAAATGGATCATCTACAAAACATTTATGCAAAGAAAAATCGAGTGTATAATGTCCCTTTTAAGCCTTCTGCTAAGCCAACGAAAGTATTTCCTGTTCCAGATGATATTTCTGGGGTGATATCCAAGAAGTGGAACAAACATGGAATTAAGTTTATTTCATCACCTAAGTTTAAGAAGATGTTCTCAGTTCCTATCAATAAATCCTGACATTTGAGAATCTATTCCTAAGGTGAATTGGGCCATTTCTACTCTAGCCAAACAAAAAACAATTCCTTTAGTACCTCCTTCAAAGATCCTATGGATAGGAATTTAGAGACTTAAGTTTTTACAAACCAGCTGTTAACATTGCCTGTGTGGGGCAGTAACGATTTGGTGTGACTCCTTATCAAAAATGGTGTCTGAGTAGATTTCTTTGGAAGAGGTTCAAGATCGCATGAAACTCATTAAGGTGGCAAATTCCTTTATTTTCAAAGAAATGGATATTGTTCACTTAAATGCCAAGAATGTAGCGCTAACTGTTCTGGCAAGAAAGGCACTGTGGTTAAAATCTTGGTCTGCGTATATGGTTTCAAAGAGTAGATATTTACAGCTTTCCTTTCAAGGCAAGCTTCTTTTATTGCCCAAACTGATGATATTATGTCTATGGTGACTGGTGGTATGGGAGCTTTCATACCTCAGGATAAATGTTCTAAGGGCAAGGCCAAACCGTAGCATTTTCATTCCCTTTGTCAGTCCAGTAATCAGAAGGCCTCGTCTTCCTCAACTCCTAAGTCAGACTCCTGCAAGTCTTCCTGGAAACCAGAAAATTATTAGAACAAGGCCAACTAATCAAATAAATCCTCTTCTGCTTTAAAGACAGCATAAAGGTAAGGCCCCCCATTCAAGATTCTCTGCTAGAGGGCAGACTTAGCTATTTTCATAGGTCCTGGTTTAGATCTATTCGGGATTCATGGGTGCTAAATATGGTTGCAGAGGGTTAAAAATTGTTTTTTGCGTCAGGCTACCTCAGGGAATTTATCTTCTGAGCCATGTTCCCAAGAATCAGGTAAAGGCAGTAGTCTGTTTCCAATGTGTGCAGAATCTGGAACGCATGGGGGTGATTCCCCTTGTTCCTCTGACACAGCAAGGCCTTGTTTTCTATTCCAATCTTTTCATAATGTCAAAGAAGGAAGGCACAGTCCGGCCAATTGCTATTGAATAGAAACTACATTACAACAGCTTACATAGTTGTACACTGGGCTAAAGAATAGTGATTTAAAGGGACGCTCAAGTCAAAATTTAACTTTCATGATTCAGACAGAGCAGGCAATTTTAAACAGCTTTCCAATTGATTTATATTAACAAAATGTAGACAGTCTTTTTATAATAACAGTTTTTGAGTCACCAACTCCTACTGAGTATGTACAAAAATTCACAGTATATACGTATATGCATTTGTGATTGGCTGATGGCTGTCACATGATTCAGGAGGAGTGGAAATAGACATACCTTTAAAATTTGTCAGAAAAAAATCTACTACTTATTTGAAGTTCAGACTAAGGGGCCTATATATTAAGCACTGAATGGTCTGGCGGACCTGATCCGCACTGTCGGATCAGATCCGCCAGACTTTGTTAAGTAGAGGCCTAAGTGCTATTGCATTGTCTTGTTATCATGCATTTGTTGATTGTGCAAATCTACTGTCGTTAACAGGTCCTTTAATCACCATTATTAAAATGTGCTAATGTACTGTGTAAGTGGGGTATACAAATAACTATTTTAAGACCAATAAATAATATATTTGCATTTTTCTTTGTGTTACAAAACCGTGTGTGTTGAGAAAAAAAAATGTTGATTTCTTCTGCTATAGTACTGCATATACCTTGTTACAGTGTGAAAATTATCAGAAAACTTCTAAAATAATGACCAAAAAAATTTAACTATTTGATCAGTGGTCTCTGTTCTGCCTTTCCAGATTGCCACCCACAGTGCCAGCAGTGTGTAGCTAACCTGCAAGACACGGGGAGCGTGTGTTTAAAGTGTCAATATTCTCGATATTATTTTGTTGGAGATCGCTGCCTCCCTGAGTGCCCAGCTGGATATCACCCTGGGGGAAGAACTTGTAAAAGTAAGTGGTTTTTGTTGTTCCTTAGTGTGATATAGCCCCAAGGAGCAGTGTTTGTGGTTTACAGTATTTTTGTCATAAAAGAATATGAACTATGTTTCTAGGGAGAAACTATAAAGATGTGATCTGATGCATTTAATGATTAAAGAAACACTATAATGTAAAATATTCTCCCCTTTTATGTGTTCCCAATGATCCATTTCACTTGCTGGAGTTTACAAATAATGCCTTTATGTTATCGTTTAAAATGGTTGCTTTTGCCTGTTGAAACCACCACCTATATTGAAAATGTCAGTACTCCAGTATCGGCTCTTAGAATGCTATATACGATAAATAGGAGGTAGCGGTAGAAACTATATTCCCTTTAAAGAAACAGTGTTCTATGATAAATGAGGTCCATAGAGTCAAGCATTTGTGCAATAATAATAAAATGTTTTAATGCATTAAATAATTTGTATTATTACACTATTATGTTCCTTTAAAGGGACACTCAATTCAAAATTAAACTTTGAGATAGAGAATATTGTTTTAACCCCTTGTCATGCGGTACAAAGATCATCGTAGCACACTGCATATATATATGTCGGAGCTGCAGGAAGCTGGAGTTCCTGAGCTCCAGGCATCTGCCTGCATATGGAACTGGTGCTCCAGTTCCGTTTGAAGGCAGATGCCAAATTGTTACAGACAGTGACACTGTGTTACCGTCTGTAACAATCAACTGCTGGTGCCAGCAGGAAGTGTGGGAGGGAAAGTGGGAGGCGGGGAAGGGAGGATGGGATGAGCCCTACACTGCAGGGAAAAAAAATAGAGGGAGGGATGGGGAGCTACACTTATGTGGTGGCAACCCTAGGTACACTACAGAATAAAGGTAAAATGGGGGGCCCTAACTAACGATCGCCGGATGGGGGAGGTGTGGGGATCACTACACTACAGAATAAAATTATTTATATATATATATATATATATATATATATATATATATATAAAATTATCTCTCACTTAAGGGTACTCGCAAGTTAAAAATCAGAAGTCGACGTTTCGGCTCAGCATGGAGCCTTTCTCAAGACAACATATTCATTTAAATTTGTGCGTTAAACGCACTGGAGCGGCATCCTAGCTGTCCACCCGGTAGTGATTTTACAATAAAAATATATATATTTATAGGTACTAAAGATGGCCACCATTAGTGGTAGAGGGAGGGTTAGAGAGCTATTTGGAGGGATCAGGGAGGTGGGAGGGTTGAGGAAAATCAATACACTGCAGAAAAAAAAAATATCTATAAAAGAAAAAATAATAATAATAATAATAAAAAACTAAACTTCATACTGGTAGACTATCTGCCAGTACCTAAGATGGTCGTAACCAGTGGGGGGGTGAGGGAGGCAAGAGAGCTTTTTGAGAGCGATCAGGTAGGGATCAGGGGGTGGAAGGTGTCAGGTGGTAAGGTAATCTCTACACTAAAGCTAAAATTAACCTTACAAGCTACCTGAATAACACCTTCACTGCCGGGAATAATAGAAGTGTGGTGCACAGCTGCAATTAGCAGCCTTTTAATTACCAAAAAGCAATGGCAAAGCCATGTATGTCTGCTATTTCTGAAAAAAGGGAATCCCAGAGAAGCTTTTACAATCATTTGTGTTATAACTGCACAAGCAGTATGTAAATAATTTCAGTGAAAAAGTTAACCATTTATTTTCACATGATAGCATTTGGCAGTGAAATGGTGACATCAGCAATGGGCCTAGATCAATACCTTGGGTTGTCTACTTAAGAAAATAAATATAGTTTTGACAGATAAATAGAAAAAAAAACAAGGCTCTATTTCAAACAATTATCTGGTATTCCTGATAGCAAAGGGGTTAAGAAACTTTCCAATTTACTTCCATTTTTAAATTATGTACAGTCTTTTTATATGCACATTTTTTGAGGCACCAGCTATATGGGCAAGAGTTAATAGTGTATACGTAAATGAGTCAATGATTGGCTGATGGATGTCATATGATTCAGGGAACTGGGAAACCAAAGTCAATTTTGAAAATTGTCACAAAAACATGTACTGTGTTGTTGCATTGTCTTTTGTTATGCACTTGTTGATAATGCAATTCTACTGTATTTGATGGTCCTTTAAACAATAAATGTGTAGCTGAAAATAAGTTTTATTTAGTCATTTAAAACTGCGTCAGCATGTAAGCATTCATAGAGACATAATACATGGAAACTGAAGATGTTTTATCTGATGTTCTTATTTGTTTGTGTTTTCTGTATTTTTCTATATCTAGTTTTCTGTTTGAATAAAATCATTTTCTTGGCACTGCAGGTTGTCACCCGTCCTGTAAGACATGCAGTGGCCCTGGGCTTAACTCGTGTATTTCTTGTAATAAGGGATTTATTTTATCACACAATGGCATGTGCGCACAGACCTGTTCCCAAGGTTATTACCGCAATGGTGACATCTGTAAAGGTATGTACAAGTTTGTCAAAGAAGACAAATACTTTAGAGCTCTCATTTATAACTCCATGGGCAAATGGCAAATATTGTTAGCTATAAATATAAATATATATATATATATTTATATATATATAACAGCTGTCAGAAAAATGCATCTTTTTACAAAGTATACTTTACTGGAAAGATCATCCTAATATTTTTATGGTAAACTCAAATTTTAGTTCCCCATAAAGGGCTAGATTATGATTGAAGCGGTAATTTGTGCTCCCACTCGTGTGTTAATTTTTCTAGATGGAGACTTTTTGCGTGCGTCGGGTAGCACGTGTGTTACAAGTTGAAAGTAAAAAGTTTTCATTCGCCCCCTAACCCAACATGCAAAAAGCTAAAGTTCGAATATCGCAACTGCATTAACGTATTCTCCCATAGACTTCAATGTAGTACGAAATCAACCTCACTCCCGTGCAAACCGGATCGCATTTAAAGTGATTGTAAAGTTTAACAAATTAAAGCCCAGTATCTAAAAATACTCTTAAAAACAGGGGCAATTCATTAAACTTTACAATGACGTTTTTTTAAAAAAAAACAAAAAAAACTTAGCTTTTCGTTACTATAAACAGACCGACGATCCTCTGCCCGCTTCCTCTTATGTATTTTGCATATGGATGACAAATCCAGCTTTCTCCAAACGATGCATAACCCATGAGCTGGACGCCAATGAGGGCATGTAATGATTGGAGGAAGCCGGAATCGTCATCGATCTGCAAAATACAGAAGAAAATGAGGGCGGAAGATCGCCGGTCTGTTTACAGTAACAAAAAGGTAAGTATTTTATATAAAAAAAAACATAATTGTAAAGTTTATTGAATTAAAGTGCTCCTTAAAGGGACAGTCTACTCAAAACTAAACTTTCATGATTCAGATAGGGCATGCAATTTTAAACAACTTTCCAATTTACTTTTATCATCAAATTTGCTTTGTTCCCTTGGTGGTATTTTTGAAAAGCTAAACCTAGCTAGGCTCAAACTGATTTCTAAACAGTTGAAAACCGCCTCCTAGCTCAGAGCATTTTGAAAGTTTTTCACAGTTAGACTGTGCTAGTTCACATGTGTCATATAGATAACATTGTGCTCACTCCCGTGAAGTTATTTAGGAGTCTTCCCTGATTGACTACACTGCATGTCTGTCAAAGGCACTTAGATAAGGAGGCTGTCTGCAAAGGCTTAGATACAAGGTAATCACAGAGGTAAAAAGTATATTAATATAACTGTGTTGGTTATGCAAAAACGGGGAATGGGTAATAAAGGGATTATCTATCATTTTAAATAAGAAAAATGTTGGTGTAGACTGTCACTTTAAGAGTGTTTTTAGATACTGGGCTTTAATTTGTTAAACTAACCCTGCATGAAGTATGAATATTTCACATTCCATTATAAGAATTATTTCATATTCAATTTTATTAGATAATATTATTATAAATGTAATTTCACTGTTTAATGTATTTTTTATTTGCTTTGCACAACTTTTTAGTCTAGCGTAACAGTTAACCAGAGCACTATTAAATTCAATAATGCTCAAGCGAACATGGTTACTATTTCTGATGCACCCAAACGTTTGATTATGCACAGTGAAACAAAATTGTAATGTGCCTTCATTATTTATTTTATGTACATTTTATGTTGTTTGTTTGCCACTTTTTTTATGTAATTTCTTATTTTCAGAACTTGAAATGCAACTGCTGACTTCTCAAGGCGAACTCGGCTACATATGTCCCTAATTGACCTTTATCAGATAACTGCAAAACAATTTACTTCATACTAACTTAATGACAGTAACTAGCCTTGTTGTCTGCAGTCTAGAGCCCTGATTGGCTCCTCTAAATAAGGCAAATGGTGGATGGAGTTTGGCTATTGAAAAATAATTGCTAATAATTTGTTTTTAACCCCTTAATGACCGCAGCACTTTTCCATTTTCTGTCCGTTTGGGACCAAGGCTATTTTTACATTTTTGCGGTGTTTGTGTTTAGCTGTAATTTTCCTCTTAGTCATTTACTGTACCCACACATATTATATACCGTTTTTCTCGCCATTAAATGGACTTTCTAAAGATACCATTATTTTTATCATATCTTATAATTTACTCTAATTTTTTTTATAAAATATGAGGAAAAAATGGAAAAAAACACACTTTTTCTAACTTTGACCCCCAAAATCTGTTACACATCTACAACCACCAAAAAAATCCCATGCTAAATAGTTTCTAAATTTTGTTCTGAGTTTAGAAATACCCACTGTTTACATGTTCTTTGCTTTTTTTGCAAGTTATAGGTCCATAAATACAAGTAGCACTTTGCTATTTCCAAACCACTTTTTTTCAAAATGAGTGCTAGTTACATTGGGACACTGATATCTTTCAGGAATCCCTGAATATCCATTGACATGTATATATATTTTTTTAGAAGACATCCCAAAGTATTGATCTAGGCCCATTTTGGTATATTTCATGCCACCATTTCACCGCCAAATGCAATCAAATAAAAAAAAATTGTTCACTTTTTCACAAATTTTTTCACAAACTTTAGGTTTCTCACTGAAATCATTTACAAACAGCTTGTGCAATTATAGCATAAATGTTTGTAAATTCTTCTCTGGGATCCCCTTTGTTCATAAATAGCAGACATATATGGCTTTGGCGTTGCTTTTTGGTAATTAGAAGGCTGCTAAATGCCACTGCGCACCACACATGTTTTATGCCCAGCAGTGAAGGGGTTAATTAGGGAGCATGTAGGGAGCTTGTATGGTTAATTTTAGTGTAGTGTAGTGTAGTAGACAACCCCAAGTATTGATCTAGGCCCATTTTGGTATATTTCATGCCACCATTTCACCACCATATGCGATCAAATTTAAAAAAACGTTAAATTTTTCACAATTTTAGGTTTCTCACTGAAATTATTTACAAACAGCTTGTGCAATTATGGCACAAATGGTTGTAAATGCTTATCTGGGATCCCCTTTGTTCAGAAATAGCAGACATATATGACTTTGGCGTTGCTTTCTGGTAATTAGAAGGCCGCTAAATGCTGCTGCGCATCACACGTGTATTATGGCTAGCAATGAAGGGGTTAATTAGGTAGTTTGTAGGGAGCTTGCAGGGTTAATTTTAGCTTTAGTGTAGAGATCAGCCTCCCATCTGACACATCCCACCCCCTGATCCCTCCCAAACAGCTCCCTTCCCTCCCCCACCCCACAATTGTCCCTGCCATCTTAAGTACTGGCAGAAAGTCTGCCAGTACTAAAATAAAAGGTTTTTTTAATTTGTTCTTTTTTTTTTTTTTTAGCATATTTACATATGCTGCTTTGTAGAATCCCCCCTTAGCCCCCAACCTCCCTGATCCACCCCCAAAACAGCTCTCTTACCCTCCCCCTCTGCATTATTGGGGGCCATCTTGGGTACTGCTGTCTGCCAGTACCCAGTTTCAAGAAAAAAACGTTTTTTTTTTTAAAAAAATAGAAATTCTGTAGTGTAGCTTCCCCCCCCCCCACAGACAAACCCCAACACCTTAATTGATTTATAAAAAAAAAACTTTTATTCCCTGTTTTTTGCATTTTTTTTGTTTAACTTTTTTCTGTAGTGTAGCGGTTCCCACCCGCTCCCTCCCCCTGCACGCGCCCGCCCCCCGCCCTTCCGTACACGCGCGCGCGTCAGTGCGCGCCCCCCGATCATCCACGCCCACGATCCCGCCCCCCCTGCACGTCACCAAGGCCATTGATGGCCACCACCCGCCTCCCACCAGCCTCCCACCCACCAACGCGGTAAGCCAACAATCTCCGGTGCAGAGAGGGCCACAGAGTGGCTCTCTCTGCACCGGATGGCTTAAAAAGGTTATTGCAGGATGCCTCGATATCGAGGCATCACTGCAATAACCGGAAAGCAGCTGGAAGCGAGCAGGATCGCTTCCAGCTGCTTTCCAGACCGAGGACGTGCAGGGTACGTCCTTGGTCGTTAAGGGTATTTTCTTCTGTTAAGTGTGATCAGTCCACGGGTCATCATTACTTCTGGGATATTACTCCTCCCCAACAGGAAGTGCAAGAGGATTCACCCAGCAGAGCTGCATATAGCTCCTCCCCTCTACGTCACTCCCAGTCATTCTCTTGCACCCAACGACTAGATAGGATGTGTGAGAGGACTATGGTGATTATACTTAGTTTTATATCTTCAATCAAAAGTTTGTTATTTTAAAATAGCACCGGAGTGTGTTATTACCTCTCTGGCAGAGTTTGAAGAAGAATCTACCAGAGTTTTGCTATGATTTTAGCCGGAGTAGTTAAGATCATATTGCTGTTCTCGGCCATCTGAGGAGTGAGGTAAACTTCAGATCAGGGGACAGCGGGCAGATGAATCTGCATAGAGGTATGTAGCAGTTTTTATTTTCTGACAATGGAATTGATGAGAAAATCCTGCCATACCGATATAATGTCATGTATGTATACTTTACACTTTAGTATTCTGGGGAATGGTACTTCACTAGAATTACACTGTAAGAAATACATAAAGCTGTTTAATAACTAGAGATTATGTTTAACGTTTTTGCTGGAATGTAAAATCGTTTTCATTTGCTGAGGTACTGTGTGAATAAATGTTTGGGCACTATTTTTCCACTTGGCAGTTGCTTAATCTGTTTTCTGACAGTTTCTGTTCTCCCTCACTGCTGCGTGTGAGGGGGAGGGGCCGTTTTTGGCGCTTTTACTACGCATCAAATATTTCAGTCAGCAACTCACTGTATTCCCTGCATGATCCGGTTCATCTCTACAGAGCTCAGGGGTCTTCAAAACTTATTTTGAGGGAGGTAATTTCTCTCAGCAGAGCTGTAAGAATTATAGTTTGACTGAGATAAAAAACGTTTATTCTGTAATTTGTTTCCTGCTTTCAGAATTTGTTATCTTTGCTAATGGGATTAAACCTTTGCTAAAGTTGTGTTGTTTACAAGGATTGAGGCTATAACTGTTTCAATTTATTAATTTTCAACTGTCATAGATCTTCTGTGCTTCTTAAAGGCACAGTACGTTTTAATATTATTCTAATTGAATTGTATTTCCAAGTTGCAAGTTTATTTGCTAGTGTGTTAAACATGTCTGATTCAGAGGATGATACCTGTGTTATTTGTTGCAATGCCAAAGTGGAGCCCAATAGAAATTTATGTACTAACTGTATTGATGCTACTTTAAATAAAAGTCAATCTGTACAAATTGAACAAATTTCACCAAACAACGAGGGGAGAGTTATGCCGACTAACTCGCCTCACGTGTCAGTACCTACATCTCCCGCTCAGAGGGAGGTGCGTGATATTGTAGCGCCGAGTACATCTGGGCGGCCATTACAAATCACATTACAGGATATGGCTACTGTTATGACTGAGGTTTTGGCTAAATTACCAGAACTAAGAGGTAAGCGTGATCACTCTGGGGTGAGAACAGAGTGCGCTGATAATATTAGGGCCATGTCAGACACTGCGTCACAGGTGGCAGAACATGAGGACGGAGAACTTCATTCTGTGGGTGACGGTTCTGATCCAAACAGACTGGATTCAGATATTTCAAATTTTAAATTTAAACTGGAAAACCTCCGTGTATTACTAGGGGAGGTGTTAGCGGCTCTGAATGATTGTAACACAGTTGCAATACCAGAGAAAATGTGTAGGTTGGATAAATATTTTGCGGTACCGACGAGTACTGAGGTTTTTCCTATACCTAAGAGACTTACTGAAATTGTTACTAAGGAGTGGGATAGACCCGGTGTGCCGTTCTCACCCACTCCGATATTTAGAAAAATGTTTCCAATAGACGCCACCACAAGGGACTTATGGCAAACGGTCCCTAAGGTGGAGGGAGCAGTTTCTACCTTAGCTAAGCGTACCACTATCCCGGTGGAGGATAGCTGTGCTTTTTCAGATCCAATGGATAAAAAGTTAGAGGGTTACCTTAAGAAAATGTTTGTTCAACAAGGTTTTATATTGCAACCCCTTGCATGCATTGCGCCGATCACGGCTGCAGCGGCATTCTGGATTGAGTCTCTGGAAGAGAACATTGGTTCAGCTACTCTGGACGACATTACGGACAGGCTTAGAGTCCTAAAACTAGCTAATTCATTCATTTCGGAGGCCGTAGTACATCTTACTAAACTTACGGCGAAGAATTCAGGATTCGCCATTCAGGCACGCAGGGCGCTGTGGCTAAAATCCTGGTCAGCTGATGTTACTTCTAAGTCTAAATTGCTTAATATACCTTTCAAAGGGCAGACCTTATTCGGGCCCGGGTTGAAAGAGATTATCGCTGACATTACAGGAGGTAAAGGCCATGCCCTGCCTCAGGACAAAGCCAAAGCCAAGACTAGACAGTCTAATTTTCGTTCCTTTCGTAATTTCAAAGCAGGAGCAGCATCAACTTCCTCTGCACCAAAACAGGAAGGAGCTGTTGCTCGCTACAGACAAGGCTGGAAACCTAACCAGTCCTGGAACAAGGGCAAGCAGACTAGGAAACCTGCTGCTGCCCCTAAAACAGCATGAATTGAGGGCCCCCGATCCGGGATCGGATCTAGTGGGGGGCAGACTTTCTCTCTTCGCCCAGGCTTGGGCAAGAGATGTTCAGGATCCCTGGGCGCTAGAGATAATATCTCAGGGATACCTTCTGGACTTCAAATACTCTCCTCCAAGAGAGAGATTTCATCTGTCAAGATTGTCAACAATCCAGACAAAGAAAGAGGCGTTTCTACGCTGCGTACAAGAGCTCTTGTTAATGGGAGTAATCCATCCAGTTCCACGATCGGAACAGGGACAGGGGTTTTACTCAAATCTGTTTGTGGTTCCCAAAAAAGAGGGAACTTTCAGACCAATCCTGGACTTAAAGATCCTAAACAAATTCCTAAGAGTTCCATCGTTCAAGATGGAGACTATTCGGACAATTTTACCTATGATCCAAGAGGGGTCAGTACATGACCACTGTAGATTTAAAAGATGCTTACCTTCACATACCGATTCACAAAGATCATTATCGGTACCTAAGGTTTGCCTTCCTAGACAGGCATTACCAGTTTGTGGCTCTTCCATTCGGATTGGCTACAGCTCCAAGAATCTTCACAAAGGTTCTGGGTGCTCTTCTGGCGGTACTAAGACCGCGGGGAATCTCGGTAGCTCCATACCTAGACGACATTCTGATACAAGCTTCAAGCTTTCAAACTGCCAAGTCTCATACAGAGTTAGTGCTGGCATTTCTAAGGTCACATGGATGGAAGGTGAACGAAAAGAAAAGTTCACTCGTTCCACTCACAAGAGTTCCCTTCCTGGGGACTCTTATAGATTCTGTAGAAATGAAGATTTACCTGACAGAGGACAGGCTAACAAGACTTCAAAGTGCTTGCCGCACCCTTCATTCCATTCAACACCCGTCAGTGGCTCAATGCATGGAGGTAATCGGCTTAATGGTAGCGGCAATGGACATAGTACCCTTTGCACGCTTACACCTCAGACCACTGCAACTGTGCATGCCAAGTCAGTGGAATGGGGATTACTCAGACTTATCCCCTTCTCTGAATCTGGATCAAGAGACCAGAAATTCTCTTCTATGGTGGCTTTCTCGGCCACATCTGTCCAGGGGGATGCCATTCAGCAGACCAGACTGGACAATTGTAACAACAGACGCCAGCCTTCTAGGTTGGGGTGCCGTCTGGAATTCTCTGAAGGCTCAGGGACAATGGAGTCAGGAGGAGAGTCTCCTGCCAATAAACATTCTGGAATTGAGAGCAGTTCTCAATGCCCTCCTGGCTTGGCCCCAGTTGACAACTCGGGGGTTCATCAGGTTTCAGTCGGACAACATCACGACTGTAGCTTACATCAACCATCAGGGAGGAACAAGAAGCTCCCTAGCTATGATGGAAGTATCAAAGATAATTCGCTGGGCAGAGTCTCACTCTTGCCACCTGTCAGCAATCCACATCCCGGGAGTGGAGAACTGGGAGGCGGATTTCTTAAGTCGTCAGACTTTTCATCCGGGGGAGTGGGAACTTCATCCGGAGGTCTTTTCCCAAATACTTCGACGTTGGGGCAAACCAGAGATAGATCTCATGGCGTCTCGACAGAACGCCAAGCTTCCTCGTTACGGGTCCAGATCCAGGGATCCAGGAGCAGTCCTGATAGATGCTCTGACAGCACCTTGGGACTTCAGGATGGCTTACGTGTTTCCACCCTTCCCGTTGCTTCCTCGATTGATTGCCAGAATCAAACAAGAGAGAGCATCAGTGATTCTAATAGCACCTGCGTGGCCACGCAGGACTTGGTATGCAGACCTGGTGGACATGTCATCCTGTCCACCTTGGTCTCTACCTCTGAAACAGGACCTTCTGATACAGGGTCCCTTCAAACATCAAAATCTAACTTCTCTGAAGCTGACTGCTTGGAAATTGAACGCTTGATTTTATCAAGACGTGGATTTTCTGAGTCAGTTATTGATACCTTAATACAGGCTAGGAAACCTGTTACCAGAAAGATTTACCATAAGATATGGCGTAAATACCTATATTGGTGTGAATCCAAAGGTTACTCTTGGAGTAAGGTTAGGATTCCTAGGATATTGTCTTTTCTACAAGAAGGTTTAGAAAAGGGTTTATCTGCTAGTTCATTAAAGGGACAGATCTCAGCTCTGTCCATTCTGTTACACAAACGTCTATCAGAAGTTCCTGACGTCCAGGCTTTTTGTCAGGCTTTGGCCAGAATTAAGCCTGTGTTTAAAACTGTTGCTCCACCATGGAGTTTAAACCTTGTTCTTAATGTTTTACAGGGCGTTCCGTTTGAACCCCTTCATTCCATTGATATAAAGTTGTTATCTTGGAAAGTTCTATTTTTAATGGCTATTTCCTCGGCTCGAAGAGTCTCTGAATTATCAGCCTTACATTGTGATTCTCCTTATTTGATTTTTCATTCGGATAAGGTAGTCCTGCGTACTAAACCTGGGTTCTTACCTAAGGTAGTTACTAACAGGAATATCAATCAAGAGATTGTTGTTCCTTCTTTATGCCCAAATCCTTCTTCAAAGAAGGAACGTCTACTGCACAACCTGGATGTAGTCCGTGCTCTAAAATTTTACTTACAGGCAACTAAGGAATTTCGACAAACGTCTTCTCTGTTTGTCATTTACTCTGGGCAGAGGAGAGGTCAAAAAGCTTCCGCTACCTCTCTTTCTTTTTGGCTTCGTAGCATAATTCGTTTAGCTTATGAGACTGCTGGACAGCAGCCCCCTGAAAGAATTACAGCTCATTCTACTAGAGCTGTGGCTTCCACTTGGGCCTTCAAGAATGAGGCCTCTGTTGAACAGATTTGCAAGGCTGCAACTTGGTCTTCGCTTCATACTTTTTCCAAATTTTACAAATTTGACACTTTTGCTTCATCGGAGGCTATTTTTGGGAGAAAGGTTCTTCAGGCAGTGGTTCCTTCTGTATAAAGAGCCTGCCTATCCCTCCCGTCATCCGTGTACTTTTGCTTTGGTATTGGTATCCCAGAAGTAATGATGACCCGTGGACTGATCACACTTAACAGAAGAAAACATAATTTATGCTTACCTGATAAATTCCTTTCTTCTGTAGTGTGATCAGTCCACGGCCCGCCCTGTTTTTAAGGCAGGTAAATATTTTTTAATTTATACTCCAGTCACCACTTCACCCTTGGCTTTTCCTTTCTCGTTGGTCCTTGGTCGAATGACTGGGAGTGACGTAGAGGGGAGGAGCTATATGCAGCTCTGCTGGGTGAATCCTCTTGCACTTCCTGTTGGGGAGGAGTAATATCCCAGAAGTAATGATGACCCGTGGACTGATCACACTACAGAAGAAAGGAATTTATCAGGTAAGCATAAATTATGTTTTTTTAGAGGACGTACCCTGCACGTCCTCGGTCGTTAAGGGGTTAAAACATTGACTTGGCTGAAATGTTATTCTATAGCAACACAACAGAAATGTCTTGTAATTACAAGGTGTTTACTGTCCCTTATAACTTTTATTTTTTTGGTTCTAGGTTCACTTTATTGCAGCCAGAATAATTATGTTCAATTGTTTCAAATTAATGTAAATTTGCTTTAATTTACTATAAAAAGGGTACAATACTATACATTATTTTCATTCTTGCAAATCTCCCCATAATATTATCCAGCACAGGTAAGTAGTACATAATGGGTGATATGTCCTTTCCACCTGGAAAATATAGGGGCCGATTTATCAAGGGCCAAATGGCCCCTGATGTCCCTGTTTCCGCGCAAGCCTTCAGGATCGCCGGAAACAGCCGTTATGAAGCATCGGTCTTAAGACTGGTCCGCTACCTCTGAGGCTGCGGTCTGCAATCCGCTCGATCCTATACGATTGGATTGATTGCCCCCCCCCCGTGTATCTGCAGGGGGCGGCATTTCACAAGCAGTTCACCAGAACTGCTTGTGCAATGTTAAATGCCGACAGCGTATGTTATCGGCATTCAGCGATGTCTGTCGGACATGATATGCTACAGCGTATCATGTCAGACAGATATTGATAAATCAGCCCCATAGTATGAGATATTTATTTGACACAGATAAATATACAGAAAGCACCTACTTTTTTCCCATCTTGTACTCCAGAGTATTTATTGAAGGACAGAGCATCATTAAACAGAGAATAATCTCTCTGCAACTTTTCTTGTTTTCTATTTGAGAAGTGTGTGTTTTGCAAGACAAATAGACTTTATTTGTCTTGTTGAAGGACTAGATTAGTTTGCTCATTTTAACAGCAGTGTCCTGCCATGAACCATTACTTCTGAAATACCTTAGAATCTTAAATGAGAAATCTAAGGTATGTTTTAAGAGGGACAATTACAGCTTTTTTAATGTAGATATAAAAGCTAGTGCTTCAGACAAAAAATGTACTTTTCAGCAAACAGTTTAGATTAGCAAAGATTTGAAAGACGACAATAATTGTATTTACATAAATGTGTTTTTTTAGACATTAGACAAGGAAATGTTTGTTTACTCAGCCTATAAAATGTATTATGAAACTTTCTACCTACAGTAAAAAAAAACACTAATTCTGTATCTTCCATTAAAAGCAAATGGAAAAAATATTCAGTGTTCTTTGAAGCTAAATAGAGGCTAAATGTTAATAAAAAATAATTCAGGTACATAAAGGGGAGTACAGCTTATCACCACAATCTAATGATAACAAAGATATGTGTTAATCAATCATTCACTGTGTAGCATGTTGTATGGTCATTTTTCTGAAGTCTGCATGATGTGCTTTAGATGTTTTTAGAATTAAATTACAGAAAAGAAAATGGCAAATTAAATAAAGTATTCCATTTTTATGCTACAAATTAATAAAAGGCCATGAAAGTCAAAATAAAAGGTTCATTATTCAGATAGAGCATGTTTTAACTATATTTCCAGTAGACTTTTGTTATCAAATGTACTTGTTCTCTTTGTATCCTTTTTTGAAGAGTAAACCTAGGTAGGATATGAAGCTTGCACGTCTTAAACCCTCTATGACAAAAGCGTGTGCAACAATGTTTAATAATTTTATACACCGTTTTAAACACTGCTGCCCTCTAGGGCTCAACAATATATAACATTGTTATATACAGTGCTGCATGTACTGAGCCTACCTAAATAAGCTTTTCATTAAAGTGACAGTCAACACCAGAATTGTTGTTTAAAAAGATAGATAATCCCTTTATTACCCATTCCCCAGTTTTGCATGACCAACTCAGTTATAATACACATTTTACCTCTGTGATTACCTTCTATCTAAGCCTCTGCAAACTGCCCCCTTATTTCAGTTCTTTTGACAGACTTGAATTTTAGCCAATCACTGCTGACTCCTAGGTAACTTCACGTGCGTGAGCTCAATGTTATCTATATGACACACATGAACTAATGCCCTCTAGTGGTGAAAAACTGTCAAAATGCATTCAGATTAGAGGCGGCCTTCAAGGTCTAATAAATTAGCATATGAGCCTTCTAGGTTTAGCTTTCAACTAAGAATATCAAGAGAACAAAGCAAAATTGGTGATAAATGTAAAATGGAAAGTTGTTTAAAATGACATGCCCTATCTGAATCATAAAAGTTTATATTGGACTTGACTGTCCCTTTAAAAGATATCAAGAGAACAGTAAACCTGATAGTAGTAGTAAATTAGAAATGTGTGTAAAATTGCATTCTCTGTCTGAATCCTGAATGTTTAATTTTGACTTTTGCTGTCCCCTTTCATTTTGAAATATCATATCATATTATATCATGAAATATAAGTACACGAATAAACCTATTATTTTAAACCTTATAAGGAAACAAAAAGGAAAAGCACCACACTATATGAAAATAGAATGAATGACTGAAAAATAACTTTATAAATTAAAATAAACTAGAATCAAGCAGCTATTATATCTACATATGAAATTAGATTTTTAAAAAGTAACAACACTAAAGAATAAAAAAAAATGTCACCACTAACTTTATTTGTTAAAAAGAAAATTACAAAAAATATCACACATAAAAAATGAAAATCTCCAGATAAAAGGAGATTGAAGTCTAATTATTTTGAAGTACCTCATGATGTACTGTATGTATTAAATACAGAAATTCAATTTGCAACAGTTGTAATCATATTTGAAGAGGGGAGTCCTCAAAACACATAAACAAGTCTGACCAGACACAGTAAAAATTATGTTTATTTTTTTCCCTATTTCTTTCAGTGCAAGTAGTTGTTTCTTTCCATAAGGCAGGGAGAGTCCACAACAATATTCCTTACTGTTGGGAAATACAACACTTGGCCACCAGGAGGAGGCAAAGACACCCCAGCCAAAGGCTTAAATGTCCCTCCCACTTCCCCATTCCCAGTTATTCTTTGCTTTTCTTCACTAGAGGGAGGCGGTGGTTTGTCCACCTGCTCAATTTTGTTCCAATTGCCTGGGTCTAAGAAGGGAGCTAAATCTGCTAACCCCCCCTAGCATAATTAATCCCTCTGAGCCGTCAACCTCTCAGGATTCTGTGGTCCGGGAGATGTCTACCCTATCCCCTCAAACTGCTTTACATGCATCCCCATGGCACGCCTAATACTCCAGCTTGACGGGGCTTTTTCCCTGCGTACTTTACCACGCAGTTACAATCTGCTGTGTCTGCGGCCCTGAGTGCCTTACATATCTCTTGGAAACGTAAGAGAAAGGTTAAACATAGTTCTACTGAATTATTATTATTATCAGTTATTTGTAGAGTGCCAACAGATTCCGCAGCGCTATTAACAAAGGCGGAGTACAAAAAAACAGTTATAGGGATCAAATGTGACACGGGTTAGCAAGGAAGGAGAAAGGTCTGGTGCAGAGAAGTAGATTTGGGTGTCGTCGGCATACAAATGATTTTGTAAACCATGGGAATTTATTAGGGAACCTAATGATGACGTGTAGATTGAGAAGAGAAGGGGACCGAGGACAGAGCCTTGCGGTACTCCGACAGAAAGTGGTGACGGGGCAGAGGAGGCCCCAGAGAAGGCTACACTAAAGGTACGGTTTGACAGGTAGGAAGAGAGCCACGAGAGGGCTGTGTCACATATGCCAAAGGATTGGAGGGTTTGGAGCAAGAGAGAGTGGTCTACAGTGTCAAAGGCTGCGGACAGATCAAGGAGAATAAGCAGAGAGAAGTGGCCTTTTGATTTTGCTGTAAGTAGGTCGTTGGTAACCTTAACAATTGCTGTTTCTGTGGAGTGATGGGGACGAAATCCAGATTGCAATGGGTCAAGGAGGGAGTTTATTGTAAGGAAATGGGATAGGCGTGCATAAGCTAGTTTTTCGAGAAGCTTTGATGCAAGAGCGTGGAGGGAAATAGGGCGGTAGTTGGATGGGGAGGTAGGATCAAGGGAACGTTTTTTGAGGATAGGTGTGACCAGTGCATGTTTCAGCGATGAGGGAAATATACCGGTGCTGAAGGAGAGGTTTAAAGTGTGTGTGAGTATAGGGGTAAGGGTGGCAAAGAGGGAGGGGAGTAGCTGTGAGGGGATAGGGTCAAGGGGACAGGTAGTGAGGTGAGAGCGCAGTATAAGTGCCGAAACTTCTTCCTCAGTAACAGGGGAAAATGAGCTAAGTTTAAGGTTATGTGGGTTGTGGTTGATTGAGAGCATTTGAGGGGGTGAGAGAATGGAATTATGTTGAGAGCTGATTTCATTTATGATGGAGTTGATTTTGTTATTGAAGTGGTTGGCAAAGTCTTGAGCTGACAGAGAAGTTGTATTAGGAGGTGGGGGAGGGCGGAGAAGAGTATTGAAAGGGGAGAACAAGCGTTTTGGGTTTGAAGAAAGATTAGACATAAGAGTAGAGAAGTAGAGTTGCTTATGGAAATTAAGGGCAGAGTAGTAGGAGTTCAAGATAAATTTGTAGTGTTGAAAATCAGCTGAACTCCTAGATTTTCTCCAGTGCCGCTCAGCAGTATGGGAACATCTGCGTAGGTATCGTGTCAGAGGAGTATGCCAGGGCTGAGGATGAGTGTTTGATTTCCGAGCTATGGTAAGAGGGGCGAGATTGTCAAGGAAGGATGTAAGGGTGGAATTATAGTGGCAGATAGATTGGTCAGGGCATGAAAAGGAGGAGAAGGATGAGAGGAGAGGTTTGAGGGATTTAGAAAGCTGTTGTTGATCTAATGACGTAATGCTTCTGTGAAGTTTGGTGTGAGGAGCAGAAGGAGGGAAAGTTGTAGGGAGGGATGATATGTTGCAAGTAAGGAGATGGTGGTCAGAAAGAGGAAAGGGGGAGTTTGTGAAGTTTGAGAGGGTGCATCGATAGCTAAAGATCAGGTCAAGGGAGTGACCATCTTTGTGAGTGGGAGAGTCAGTCCAAATTTACAAACCAAAAGAGGAAGTGAGTTGCAGAAGTTGTTTTGCAGAGGAGGCAGTGGGATTGTCAAGAGGGATGTTGAATTCACCAAGAATGAGGGAAGGGGTGTCTGAGGAAAGGAAATAAGGTAGCCATGCAGCCAAGTGATCTAGAAATTGAGTTGAGGAGCCAGGAGGACGGTATATGACTGCGACACGTATAGAAAGAGGAGAGAATAAGCAAATCATGTGGGTTTCGAATGAGGAAAATGTGAGGGAAGAGATGGGATGTATTTGTTGAAAGGTGCAACTAGAGGAAAATAAAATACCTACACCACCTCCTTGTCTATTACCAGACCTAGGAGTGTGGCTGAAGTGGAGACCCCCATGTAACAGAGCAGCAGTGGATGCTGTGTCTAGGGGAGAGAGCCAGGTTTCTGTTAGGGCCAGAAGGTTGAGGGAGTGGGAGATAAAGAGGTCATGTATAGAAGTGAGTTTGTTGCAAACAGAGTGAGAGTTCCAAAGTGCACAAGTGAAAGGAGAAGTGGCTTTTGATGCAAGAGGAATGTGAGTAAGGTTGTCAGAGTTTTGTTTTTTGAGTCTGTGGGATGGTATACATGGATGTGCGTGGCTAGGCAGTTGTTGGGGTCCAGGATTAGGGAAGATGTCACCAGCAGTTAGTAGAAGCAAGAGGGAGAGTGACATAAGATGAGATACAGATTTTCAGCTAATTTCCGAGGATGAGTTAACCTCTCTAACGTCAGAGGGTGAGCTTTCGGAGTCATAGACTTCATGTACTAAACCCCCTCCTTCCGAGGAGCCCTCCCTTAGATTTAAGATTGAGCATCTGCGTTTTTTGCTAAAGGAGGTTTTTTGTACATTATTATTATTATTATCGGTTATTTGTAGAGCACCAACAGATTCCGCAGCGCTACATTAGAGGTTCCAGAAGCAGCACTTCCAGAGGATCCCAAGATTCCTAAGTTAGACAGGGTTTATGAGGACAGAAAGGTTCCACAAACTTTTCCTGTCCCAGTTCGCATGGCGAATATTATCAGTGGTGAATGGGAAAGAGTTGGAACTCCTTTTTCCCCGTAGTCAACTTTTTAAAAAAAATTCCGGTCCCTGATTCTCAGCTGGAATTGTCGGGTTCCATCCCTAAGGTAGATGGTGCCATTTCGATGCTAGCAAAGCGTATCACTATCCCTCTAGAAGATAGTTCTTCCTTCAGCGAGCCCACCTACTGGTGTGACTGTCTGTCAGGGCTTATCGAGGTGGAATCTCCCCTCGAGGATATTCAGGAGAGGATTAAGGCTTTTAGCACTGCCAATTCCTTGATCTGCTTTTGTTTTGCGGTTCTAGCTCGCAGAGCTCTCTGGTTGAAATCTTGGTCTGCGGATATAGTTTCTAAATCCAGACTCCTTTCCCTACCTTTCAAGGGGAAAGTTTTGTTTGGTCCAGGTCTGGACTCTATGATTTCTACTGTTACTGGAGGAAAGGGTGCTTTTCTTCTGCAAGATAAGAAAAACCGAACTAAAGGACGGCAGTCCTCTACTTTTCCTTCCTTTAGTTCGGACAAGTCCCAGAGAACTCAATTGTCCTCCAAGCCTGAGCAATCTAATAGTACCTGGAAGCTTGCTCAGTCCTGGAATAAGTCCAAGCAGACTAAGAAGCCTGCAGATATCAAATCTGCATGAAGGGGCGGCCCCCAATCCGGGATTGGATTGAGTAGGGGGCAGACTGTCGTTGTTCTCAGATGCTTTATTTCAGGATTTTCAGGACCCTTGGGCACTGGAGGTTGTATCTCAAGGGTACAGGATAGGATTCAAATCCCATCCGCCCAGGGGCAGATTCCTCCTCTCCAGACTGTCTACAAAACCAGAGAAGAGGACAGCCTTTTTAGATTGTGTAAGGGATCTATCTATTAGGAGTAATAGTCCCGATACCTGCATCAGAAAGAGGTCTGGGGTTTTATTCAAACCTCTTTGTGGTTCCCAAAAAAGAGGGAACTTATCGTCCAATTCTGGACTTGAAGTGCCTGAACAATCTTTTCACCCAGGGGAATAATCTCTCCACTCTGAGGTGTTTGGAGAGATTTGCAGCAGATGGGGGATGCCGGAGATAGATCTTATGGCCTCTTGTCTCAATGCTAAACTACCCAGGTACGGGTCGAGATTGAGGGATCCTCAAGCAGAGGTAATAGTCGCTCAGGCGATTTCATGGAGGTTCAGACTCATATATCTGTTTCCTCCATTGCCTCTTCTCCCTCGTGTGGTGGCCCGTATCTAGCAGGAGCTAGCATCGGTGATCCTAATTGCTCCTTCCTGGCAAAGGACTTGGTTCGCGGATCTGGTGACCTTGTCGCAGGGACCTGCTGATTCAGGGTCCCTTCCAACATCAAAATCTAGATTCTCTGAGGCTGACTGCGTGGAGATCGAACGCTGGTTACTTGGTGCATCTACCATAAGGTATGGCGAACTTACTTGTACTGGTATGAGGAGCATGGTTTTTCTTGGCATAAGGTAAAAGTTGACAGAATTTTATCTTTTCTCTAGAACGACTTGGAGAAGGGTCTATCTACCAGTTCTCTGAAGGGACAGATATCAGCCCTGTTGGTGTTGCTGCACTCCGCTTAAGCCCATGCATATCGTTGACATTAAACTGTTATCTTGGAAAGTTTTGTTTCTATTAGCCATTGCCTCTGCTCGCAGAGTCTCTAAGATCTCGGCTTTACAGTGTGACCCACCTTACCTAGTTTTTCATGTCAATAAGGCGGATTTGCGTACTAGGTTAGGTTTCCTTCCTAAGGTGGTGTCAGATCGTAACATCAATCAAGAGATTGTTGTTCCTTCCTTGTGTCCCAATCCTTCTTCAGCAAAGGAACGTTTGCTTCACAATCTGGATGTGGTTCATGCTTTTCAGACAATCTTCATCTTTGTTTGTTGTTTTTGCGGGTAGACGTAGGGGGCAGAAGGCCACTACGTCTTCTTGTCTTTCTGGTTGAGGAGTGTCATCCGCTCGGCTTATGAGAAGGCAGGACAGCAGCCTCCTGAGAGGATTACGGCTCATTCCATTAGAGCAGTTGCTCCTTCCTTGGCTTTTAGGAACAAAGGCTCTATGGATCAGATTTGTAAGGCTAACTCTGCTACATATCTGACTCTAATTGGCTTTTTCAGATAACAACTACAAAACAATGTATTTTATACCAACTTTATGACAGTGGACGAAAGCCCAGACTGACTTCTCTTAAAGGTACAGGAAACCCAAACATTTTATTGCATAGAACACACAATTTTTAAACAACTTTCCAATTGACCTCTTTTATCAAATTTGCTTCATTTTCTTGTTATCCTTTGCTGAAGGAACAATATTGCACTACTGGCAGCTAGCTGAACACATCTAGTTAGCCAATCACAAGAGACAAATGTGTGCAGGCACCAATCAGCAGCTACCTCCCACTAGTGTAGGATATGTGTATATTTTTTTTTTCAACAAGGGATACCGAGAGAACAAAGCACATTTGAAAATAGAAGTGAATTTAAAAGTGTCTTAAAATGACATGCTTTGCTAGGAGTCCACAACTGCTGTTAATAGAGGTTTCCGGTGCAGGAGGAGCTACACAGGTGTGCTGCACACGTGTAGCCCAAGCAACAGCTCCAGTCCCATACCTGCTGGCGGTAAATCTCTATGCGCCCAGCCCTCAGCCCCTTGACTGTGGGCTGACACATTTGCGTGGACAGTCAAGCAAAATCTGTTCCGGAACCCATGCCAGTGGCCTATCATTCCACTGGCCTCTGCTACCTCCATCTATCTGGACTTTTTTCTTTTTTTTTTATATATTCATCAAACCTGCTCTTGTGTTGGGCCTGAACTTTGCTGATATATTTAAGCTCACCCAAGTTTCTGGGACCCTGTCTGCTTGCTAAAGGGCACCTTTATTGTCACTACAGGACAAACTCCCCCTGTGCGCCAGCCGCCCCACGACAACTAACTTTAAATTGCTGGATAGCTTACTTTCCAAACACGCCGCACTGCGGTGACTCTGTTGGCGGTTTCTCTTTTATTACTGTAAGTGTGTGCTTGCCGCACTGCTGCGGCTCTGCTGACACCTCACCTTTCTATCTGACTCACCGCTATGACTACGTCGATGTCCTGCTGATCCACGGATCCACTTGCCGCTCTGTTGCGGCCCCGCTGGCGTCCCGCTGCTGCATCCTGCATTTCTGTGGCCCCTCCGACGTCCCGTAGACCGGCACCTCCTTGCTCCTCCCTCCCCCCCCCCCCCCCCCCACCGGTGCTGTGTGGGAGGGAACGGGACCCAAGCACGGAACAAGACCTCGGCCCGGGGGCACCCCCTACAGACTGCCCTGCTGCACAGGCTGGTGTTGTTGCCTCCCCCGGTGCCAACGATCTGCGGAGGGCACTGACGCTGCTCACTGGACCAGCTGGAGCAAAGGAGGAGGCTTAGCCGTCCCTGCTCTGGAACCAGGCTGCCTGCTGGAACATCTGAGCCAACGACGGACTTCTGGGGTGGCTGGATAACGCGCGAAGGGGGGGGGTAAGTCTCTAAACAGGCACCCTAGAGCTGATACATCCCGTACTTTCCTCCTTTCCTCTTGTTTAAGGCTGCCAGTGACACCTGGAGGAAACATATACATAAGGACTGACAGGGTCTGGTCCAGGAACTGATAAAGGAGCAAGAAGCTCTTAAAGTACCCGGGGATTTAAACAGGACCTAAACCACTTTGAAAGCTCACATATCTGTATAACTGACCAAATAATTGTAAAGAGTTAAGTCCTATTGCACTGTAAGAGTTTATGCTATATAGAGGGGTGGAAAGATTAAGGCTTTAAATACGCAAAAGTTACAAATATGTTAAATTCATACAAATTTCCAGGTTTATTGAAGTCACCCCTCTAGGGTAAGGGGGAAAGAGACAGAATACATATACTGAATGTTGTATCTCAGAACATAGCTGCAATTATTAGCATTCAGGATTATTATACCGCAGGCTAAATAGCCACAGGTAACCTAAAATACATGACTTAAAACGATTCGTTAATTCTATTTCTTTACACTATAGTCTATTATAAACTCCCTAGGAGCTGTGGTTATATACATAAAAAGAAATTCTGAGCAGCCTACTGGCTGCTCTTACTTCTGAGTTTCCTCTCCCCCTGCTATCTCTGCTCTGAAATGTAAGAATGCAGATTCAATGTTTAATGTTATAATGTTAATGTTATAAGCTAAGCATCTATTGGGGTTCCTTTTTTTTTTCTTCTATCTTGAAATGGTCCTTTCTGCAGCTCTTGCTACATAAGAGCTGCCCAGGTTTCAAGCCTCTGGTGCCACCTACTAGGACCACCTGGTCATGCCTGGCAAATTTTTCAACTGATTTAAAAACAATCTCTATCTAATAACAACTCGCTCACTTCAAACAAGACCAGATAACACACAGAGTTTGATACTCCTCAGTAAGATTACCTAAGGTATAGGGTTACAGGTACAGTCAATAGACAAAAATAACAGCTAACACTCAAAAGGAGTAATCTTGCCTAGAACTAGTGGCTCTCTCCTTCAGTATTTCTCATTCGCACCTATAAGTTCTGGCGAGCGAGTCTCAAACCACCCCCTGGCCCCTGGATAATTTTTTTTCCGGCGGTCTTCATATGCACCCCTTTTTTTTTTTTTATTTCCTCCTCTTACTGAACTGAAACCAGGCTTAAAGCAGAGCACATACTCCCCTCACAGTTTCCCCCACTCCCTTCCCTCACTTCTCTCTCCCTATTCTAGCACCTGGACAAATCTTCTTAACACGATTTTCCCCTTCTTATTCACTGAAGCATCACGTGGATAAATTTTTTCACTCACATGCTAAGACTCCCTCGCCAGTTATGGCTGCAAAACATAAAGACAGGAGAGCAAAGAACACCATAGCAACCCCAGTTGAACCACAAGAACCACGTTCTACCATATCCTCCCTAACTGATGTATCAGATATGCAAAATTTAGTCACCAAAATAACGGAAGCATTAGCTCCTAATTTCTCCAACATAGGTGTGTCCGGTCCACGGCGTCATCCTTACTTGTGGGATATTCTCTTCCCCAACAGGAAATGGCAAAGAGCCCAGCAAAGCTGGTCACATGATCCCTCCTAGGCTCCGCCTACCCCAGTCATTCTCTTTGCCGTTGTACAGGCAACATCTCCACGGAGATGGCTTAGAGTTTTTTAGTGTTTAACTGTAGTTTTTATTATTCAATCAAGAGTTTGTTATTTTAAAATAGTGCTGGTATGTACTATTTACTCTGAAACAGAAAAGAGATGAAGATTTCTGTTTGTATGAGGAAAATGATTTTAGCAACCGTTACTAAAATCCATGGCTGTTCCACACAGGACTGTTGAGAGGAATTAACTTCAGTTGGGGGAACAGTGAGCAGTCTTTTGCTACTTGAGGTATGACACATTCTAACAAGACGATGTAATGCTGGAAGCTGTCATTTTCCCTATGGGATCCGGTAAGCCATGTTTATTCAGAAAGTAAATAAGGGCTTCACAAGGGCTTATTAAGACTGTAGACTTTTTCTGGGCTAAATCGATTCATATATTACACATATTTAGCCTTGAGGAATCATTTAATCTGGGTATTTTGATAAAATAATATCGGCAGGCACTGTTTTAGACACCTTATTCTTTAGGGGCTTTCCCTAATCATAGGCAGAGCCTCATTTTCGCGCCGGTATTGCGCACTTGTTTTTGAGAGGCATGACATGCAGTCGCATGTGTGAGGAGCTCTGATACATAGAAAAGACTTTTTGAAGGCGTCATTTGGTATCGTATTCCCCTTTGGGCTTGGTTGGGTCTCAGCAAAGCAGATACCAGGGACTGTAAATGGGGTTAAAGTTAAAAACGGCTCCGGTTCCGTTATTTTAAGGGTTAAAGCTTCCAAATTTGGTGTGCAATACTTTTAAGGCTTTAAGACACTGTGGTGAAATTTTGGTGAATTTTGAACAATTCCTTCATACTTTTTCGCAATTGCAGTAATAAAGTGTGTTCAGTTTAAAATTTAAAGTGACAGTAACGGTTTTAAGTTAAAACGTTTTTTGTACTTTGTTATCAAGTTTATGCCTGTTTAACATGTCTGAACTACCAGATAGACTGTGTTCTGAATGTGGGGAAGCCAGGGTTCCTTCTCATTTAAATAAATGTGATTTATGTGACACTGAAAATGATGCCCAAGATGATTCCTCAAGTGAGGGGAGTAAGCATGGTACTGCATCATTCCCTCCTTCGTCTACACGAGTCTTGCCCACTCAGGAGGCCCCTAGTACATCTAGCGCGCCAATACTCCTTACTATGCAACAATTAACGGCTGTAATGGATAATTCTATCAAAAACATTTTAGCCAAAATGCCCACTTATCAGCGTAAGCGCGACTGCTCTGTTTTAGATACTGAAGAGCATGAGGACGCTGATGATAATGGTTCTGAAATGCCCCTACTCCAGTCTGAGGGGGCCAGGGAGGTTTTGTCTGAGGGAGAAATTTCAGATTCAGGGAAAATTTCTCAACAAGCTGAACCCGATGTGATTACATTTAAATTTAAGTTGGAACATCTCCGCGCTCTGCTTAAGGAGGTATTATCCACTCTGGATGATTGTGAGAATTTGATCATCCCAGAGAAACTATGTAAAATGGACAAGTTCCTAGAGGTCCCGGGGCTCCCAGAAGCTTTTCCTATACCCAAGCGGGTGGCGGACATTGTAAATAAAGAATGGGAAAGGCCCGGTATACCTTTCGTCCCTCCCCCCATATTTAAAAAATTGTTTCCTATGGTCGACCCCAGAAAGGACTTATGGCAGACAGTCCCCAAGGTCGAGGGAGCGGTTTCTACTTTAAACAAACGCACCACTATACCCATAGAAGATAGTTGTGCTTTCAAAGATCCTATGGATAAAAAATTAGAAGGTTTGCTTAAAAAGATGTTTGTTCAGCAAGGTTACCTTCTACAACCAATTTCATGCATTGTCCCTGTCACTACAGCCGCTTGTTTCTGGTTCGATGAACTAGTTAAGGCGATCGATAGTGATTCTCCTCCTTATGAGGAGATTATGGACAGAATCCGTGCTCTCAAATTGGCTAATTCTTTCACCCTAGACGCCACTTTGCAATTGGCTAGGTTAGCGGCGAAAAATTCTGGGTTTGCTATTGTGGCGCGCAGAGCGCTTTGGTTGAAATCTTGGTCAGCGGATGCGTCTTCCAAGAACAAACTACTTAACATTCCTTTCAAGGGGAAAACGCTGTTTGGCCCTGACTTGAAAGAGATTATCTCTGATATCACTGGGGGTAAGGGCCACGCCCTTCCTCAGGATAGGTCTTTCAAGGCCAAAAATAAACCTAATTTTCGTCCCTTTCGTAGAAACGGACCAGCCCCAAGTGCTACGTCCTCTAAACAAGAGGGTAATACTTCTCAAGCCAAGCCAGCCTGGAGACCAATGCAAGGCTGGAACAAGGGAAAGCAGGCCAAGAAACCTGCCACTGCTACCAAGACAGCATGAAAGGTTGGCCCCCGATCCGGGACCGGATCTGGTGGGGGGCAGACTCTCTCTCTTCGCTCAGGCTTGGGCAAGAGATGTTCTGGATCCTTGGGCACTAGAAATAGTCTCCCAAGGTTATCTTCTGGAATTCAAGGGACTTCCCCCAAGGGGGAGGTTCCACAGGTCTCAATTGTCTTCAGACCACATAAAAAGACAGGCATTCTTACATTGTGTAGAAGACCTGCTAAAAATGGGAGTAATTCATCCTGTTCCATTAGGAGAACAAGGGATGGGGTTCTACTCCAATCTGTTCATAGTTCCCAAAAAAGAGGGAACGTTCAGACCAATCTTAGATCTCAAGATCTTAAACAAGTTTCTCAAGGTTCCATCGTTCAAGATGGAAACCATTCGAACAATTCTTCCTTCCATCCAGGAAGGTCAATTCATGACCACGGTGGATTTAAAGGATGCGTATCTACATATTCCTATCCACAAGGAACATCATCGGTTCCTAAGGTTCGCATTCCTGGACAAGCATTACCAGTTCGTGGCGCTTCCTTTCGGATTAGCCACTGCTCCAAGGATTTTCACAAAGGTACTAGGGTCCCTTCTAGCGGTGCTAAGACCAAGGGGCATTGCAGTAGTACCTTACTTGGACGACATTCTGATTCAAGCGTCGTCCCTTCCTCAAGCAAAGGCTCACACGGACATAGTCCTGGCCTTTCTCAGATCTCACGGATGGAAAGTGAACGTGGAAAAGAGTTCTCTATCTCCGTCGACAAGGGTTCCCTTCTTGGGAACAATAATAGACTCCTTAGAAATGAGGATTTTTCTGACAGAGGCCAGAAAATCAAAACTTCTAAACTCTTGTCGGACACTTCATTCCGTTCCTCTTCCTTCCATAGCGCAGTGCATGGAAGTAATAGGTTTGATGGTAGCGGCAATGGACATAGTTCCTTTTGCGCGCATTCATCTAAGACCATTACAACTGTGCATGCTCAGTCAGTGGAATGGGGACTATACAGACTTGTCTCCGAAGATACAAGTAAATCAGAGGACCAGAGACTCACTCCGCTGGTGGCTGTCCCTGGACAACCTGTCACAAGGGATGACCTTCCGCAGACCAGAGTGGGTCATTGTCACGACCGACGCCAGTCTGATGGGCTGGGGCGCGGTCTGGGGATCCCTGAAAGCTCAGGGTCTTTGGTCTCGGGAAGAATCTCTTCTACCGATAAATATTCTGGAACTGAGAGCGATATTCAATGCTCTCAAGGCTTGGCCTCAGCTTGCAAAGGCCAAGTTCATACGGTTTCAATCAGACAACATGACGACTGTTGCGTACATCAACCATCAGGGGGGAACAAGGAGTTCCCTGGCGATGGAAGAAGTGACCAAAATCATTCAGTGGGCGGAGACTCGCTCCTGCCACCTGTCTGCAATCCACATCCCAGGAGTGGAAAATTGGGAAGCGGATTTTCTGAGTCGTCAGACATTGCATCCGGGGGAGTGGGAACTCCATCCGGAAATCTTTGCCCAAATCACTCAACTGTGGGGCATTCCAGACATGGATCTGATGGCCTCTCGTCAGAACTTCAAGGTTCCTTGCTACGGGTCCAGATCCAGGGATCCCAAGGCGACTCTAGTAGATGCACTAGTAGCACCTTGGACCTTCAAACTAGCTTATGTATTCCCGCCGTTTCCTCTCATCCCCAGGCTGGTAGCCAGGATCCATCAGGAGAGGGCGTCGGTGATCTTGATAGCTCCTGCGTGGCCACGCAGGACTTGGTATGCAGATCTGGTGAATATGTCATCGGCTCCACCATGGAAGCTACCTTTGAGACGAGACCTTCTTGTTCAAGGTCCGTTCGTACATCCGAATCTGGTCTCACTCCAGCTGACTGCTTGGAGATTGAACGCTTGATTTTATCAAAACGAGGGTTCTCAGATTCTGTTATTGATACTCTTGTTCAGGCCAGAAAGCCTGTAACTAGAAAAATTTACCACAAAATATGGAAAAAATATATCTGTTGGTGTGAATCTAAAGGATTCCCCTGGGACAAGGTAAAGATTCCTAAGATTCTATCTTTTCTCCAAGAAGGATTGGAGAAAGGGTTATCTGCAAGTTCCTTGAAGGGACAGATTTCTGCCTTGTCTGTGTTACTTCACAAAAAGCTGGCAGCTGTGCCAGATGTTCAAGCCTTTGTTCAGGCTCTGGTTAGAATCAAGCCTGTTTACAAACCTTTGACTCCTCCTTGGAGTCTCAACTTAGTTCTTTCAGTTCTTCAGGGGGTTCCGTTTGAACCCTTACATTCCGTTGATATTAAGTTATTATCTTGGAAAGTTTTGTTTTTGGTTGCAATTTCTTCTGCTAGAAGAGTTTCAGAATTATCTGCTCTGCAGTGTTCTCCTCCTTATCTGGTGTTCCATGCAGATAAGGTGGTTTTACGTACTAAACCTGGTTTTCTTCCGAAAGTTGTTTCTAACAAAAACATTAACCAGGAGATAGTCGTGCCTTCTTTGTGTCCGAAACCTGTTTCGAAGAAGGAGCGTTTGTTGCACAATTTAGATGTTGTTCGCGCTCTAAAATTCTATTTAGATGCTACGAAGGATTTTAGACAAACATCTTCCTTGTTTGTTGTTTTTTCTGGTAAAAGGAGAGGTCAAAAAGCAACTTCTACCTCTCTCTCTTTTTGGATTAAAAGCATCATCAGATTGGCTTACGAGACTGCCGGACGGCAGCCTCCTGAAAGAATCACAGCTCATTCCACTAGGGCTGTGGCTTCCACATGGGCCTTCAAGAACGAGGCTTCTGTTGATCAGATATGTAGGGCAGCGACTTGGTCTTCACTGCACACTTTTACCAAATTTTACAAGTTTGATACTTTTGCTTCTTCTGAGGCTGTTTTTGGGAGAAAGGTTTTGCAAGCCGTGGTGCCTTCCATTTAGGTGACCTGATTTGCTCCCTCCCTTCATCCGTGTCCTAAAGCTTTGGTATTGGTTCCCACAAGTAAGGATGACGCCGTGGACCGGACACACCTATGTTGGAGAAAACAGAATTTATGTTTACCTGATAAATTACTTTCTCCAACGGTGTGTCCGGTCCACGGCCCGCCCTGGTTTTTTAATCAGGTCTGATAATTTATTTTCTTTAACTACAGTCACCACGGTATCATATGGTTTCTCCTATGCAAATATTCCTCCTTAACGTCGGTCGAATGACTGGGGTAGGCGGAGCCTAGGAGGGATCATGTGACCAGCTTTGCTGGGCTCTTTGCCATTTCCTGTTGGGGAAGAGAATATCCCACAAGTAAGGATGACGCCGTGGACCGGACACACCGTTGGAGAAAGTAAATGGTCGGTGGGATAAGTCTTTGGTTTGAGTGTGAAAGTGAGCAAACAGGCATTTTTGAACTGACGATAAGTTCTTCTGTCCCCAGAGAATAAATCAGGACTGGATATTTGTGGCTCAGGATGAGTGTCTTGTGATGGTGTTTTGTGTCCTATGGAATCTCTAATGACCTTTCTTAGAGTTTCATTTTCTATTTGTAAACTGTTCATAGCTTGACCTAATTGGTCCACCTTCTGTGACAGTTCATAAACCACCTGTGGTAAATCCACTGGATCCATCTTACTGGCTTAGTGATTCTGTAATGAATTAATTCACGGTATCAATTCAATCCTTTGTATGGATCACAACTGTGGATGATAGGTTTTGTATCACTTAGCTGTAAATTAACATATGGATAAATGTTAATTTTAGGGCACAAAGTGAGTTTATTTTGAATTCACAAACTTGGATTAATCTGTGAATAGGTGAAGAATCTCTCACTATGTTTATACTTGCAAATAATAAAGTATAAATTTCCACACTGGAAAAATAGCAATGAAGATTTTATGCTGGTAATATAATTCTAAGTACAGCCAAAATGTTTAGGAAACCACTGAGACCACACTACCTGCATATAGAGATTAGCAGGAAAATGTTCTGTAGCAGCAGAGTGTGTGAATCAGTGAGACAGGCTGAGACAGAATGGTAGAACAGCTGATATGAAATCTGCTTGTAAGCTGAGCCGTCTGGAATAGTTGTGATGTCACTGCTTAGGAATGTCTTGCTGTGAGCAGCTCCGTGTTTGCTGAAACTTGCAATGCAGACTGGCAGTTGAATTAGAGGTAAACAGCTTACCGGGAATTGTAACAGTATCAATCTTGCAAATTGTGACAAGCAGGTCACGCTGTTGTAGAGTCAATAAATCACTTGATAAACTTCAGCAGTAGCGGAGCAGAAGTAGCAAGTTCTGCCTAGGCAGAAAGCAATCCAGTTTCCTTGTAGAAATTCAGGTTAAAGATTTAGGAATAAACTTTCTAAGGTTTGAAATAGCTGGAGCACAAAACATGTGCAGGGAGCTCAGTTAGGTTGATTTCTTAATCACTAAGCACCTGGCTGGCCTCAAGAGTAACTTTAAATAGGGTAAGGGGTTGGCCTGAGTTTGTAAAGGTGGTATAGAGAGATTACAGCCTTTCTGTAAAGGTGGAACAGAATTCCTGACAGGGGCCGATATAGCATTTTTGCAGGAAACACATTTAACAACAAGAAGAATCTCAGAAACTCAAATCAACTTGGGTGAAAAGAAATTTTCTTTTCCCCGGGAGAGCGGAGGAAGAGAGGGGTGGCGATCCTGATTGGGAAGAAAATTGGCCAAGCGGTTATTCACAGTGACATAGACCCCCAATGGTAGATTTGTAATAAATTAAGCTAAAATCCCACAAAACAATCTACACATTATGCAATGTCTTGCCCCTAACAAATTAGACCCTAGCTTCTGGCACAAATCCAGGCCAAAATTCTCTCTGTTCAGGAGGGACACACTAATATTAGGTGGTGATTTCACTATGTCTCACAGTGCCCATTAGACAGACTTAGAACTTCTGGTAAGTCCTCCTAAACAAAAACGGGATAATTTAGAAGCTAAATTAATAAAATCAATTATGCATAATCTAGGAATAAGAGATATCTGGAGGCTTCAAAACCCTGAATGTCAGAGATTTCACCTGCCTGTCCAAAGCGCACAAAACGATGCCCTAGAATCGATCTTTTCCGCATCAGCGACAGAATAAGACTGACAGAAGTAAAAGCAGGTTTGTCTCCAATCCTTCTATCAGATCATGGCCCCATCTCGCTCGAGGTGCAGACTAGCTGCTACAATAAGAGACCAACGAACGTTTTTCATTTCCCTCCTTCTTCTCGCGATGATCCTGAAGTTAAGAACTGGCTTAAACTCAAATTTTCGGATTATCTTGATCATAATCAAGACTACATAGGTTCGCCCCCTGGTCTTCTGGAGGCTGCTAAGGCAGTCCCTCAGGGGCCAAATATAGCCTACAGCGCGGAAAGATTTAGGGAAAATATGTCCAAAGGGAGAAAGAAATTAATAGTTCAGTGATTAATTCATATAACTCTTATTTACTTGAAAAATCACCTAGACAACTGGGCAAAATACATTCGGGCCAAAAACACAAGAGACACATTTACAATCTTTCAGGAAACGCAGAGGGATCTTAGACTCCAAGCCAGAATCTATAGATTCGGTAATAAAATCTGGCAAACTACTGGCAAAATCTGGTTAAAAAAGGGAAAGGAAAACATCTCTCATTGAAAACATTCAAGAGGATGGTATTCTTCGTGACAAACCAGAAGCAATAGCAAAAGCTTTCACCAGCTACTATCAGAATCTCTATCTAAGCAGGGGCTCAGACATCCCACAGGCACTCCAATTTTGGAGTCGAATATCTTGCCCCAAAAATATCAACGGAATTGATTAATTCCCTAAACGCACCAATTACTGAATTAGAGATAAATAAGACAATTATAGATCTAGCCAATAACAAATCACCCGGACCAGACGGTCTCCCAAATGAGTTTTACAAATTCTGAATTCTGAGATTACCCCCTATCTCAACAATTTATATAACAGTATGTATATCAACGACAACCAGGTGGCCGCCTCTTTCTCTTCATCTAATACTGTCTTAATTTTGAAGGGAGGGAAAGATCCCTCCCTCAAAGAATCATATAGGCCCATAGCTCTCCTGAACGGAGGTTATAAGATATTCTGTTCTATCCTTGCTGAACGCCTCCAAGCACCACTTGCCACGGTAATACACCCTGACAGGCGGGGTTTCTTAGGGGCCGAAAACTCCTCAGCTAAAATCAGAGAGGCCATACTTGTTACAGAGTATTTTAGGAAATTGGAGGGAGAGGGGGAGGGGGTGGCACCTGACCTGGCTATTCTTTCGATCGATGCAGAGAAAGCATTCGATTCGATACATTTTGACCATATTTTCTCATCTCTGACAAATTTTGGCTTCAAAGGTAAATTTCTCCGAATTTATTATGAATCTCTATAAAGAACCCCACACACTACCCTGATCGTCAATTCTATAGCTTCTTCACCAGATAACTCTAGGAAGGGAACGCGCCAGGGGTGCCCCCTCTCTCCCCTTCTCTTCGACATCATCAATCGAACCACTAGCAATTATGGTTAGGCAACAACTCCCAGGCATACAAGGTGGGGAAGCAAGCTATAAAAATTGCCTTATACGCGGATGAATCTTTTGTATACTTTCAGATACTAAATCCAGCATCCCCCAAATTGTTTTAAACATCACTACCCAATTTGGGTCTTTTTCCGGGCTATAAGATTAACGAAGCAAAATCGGAAATACTATGGTTGAGACAAAACAAAGACTCTCTTTATGTTTATTCCCTTTACCGTCTCTAAAATATCTCTTAAATGTTCTTGGAATCTTAATCCCTTCATCCCAGGGGTGACCTGTAACAATCTTAATTTCTCTCCGATTTTTGCAATGATCAGGGAGGAAACTTAAAAATTGGCAAATCTCTTCCGCTATCTTTATCCGGACGGATCGCTTTGTTTAAAATGATCTTGCTCCCCAAACTCCTCTACGTTCTCCAGAAGCGTCCCATTAATTCTTTTGGAGAAAGACATTCGCTGCCTAAATGGCTCACTTAGCAATTCCTTTGGCAGGAAAAAAGACCTAGGATATCCCTTAAAATAAACTTTTTTTTTATCAAAAGAGAGTGCTGGCCTTGCACTGCCAGATATTCGATCCTATAACTATGCCTTTTTAGCCCGCGTGGTGGGCCGACTGGATATCCCAGAGTAACTATGTTACGAATCAGCCCCTGGAAGAGAATATGTGTAGCCCGTATCAGCTGATAGCGCTGGCTCACTGCCCGCCAAAAGATCTACCAGGCAGAATCAAAAGATTTCAAAATCTATTTATAATCCACTAAGGGCCTGGTGGAGAATAAGTAATCTATTATCCCTAAACGGGAAAATTTCTCCACTATCTTCCAATACAGGGAAATCCGAAATTCCCCGCAGGAGTCAGTTCAGGAACCTTTAGGAAGTGGCAAGACCCTAGGCCTGAGTAGGGTGATACAACTTTGGGACCCAGAAAGGAACATTGTCAAATCCTTTGACGAGTTAAAAGGAGAGTTTCACATCAACAATAAGGAATTTTTTGCATTCCTTCAAGCTAGGACACTTCCTACTCGAACTAGTGAACGAGGCAGGATGGAGCTGCGAGTATGGGGAAACTGGAAGGTTGGATTACTCTGTTTAAAAACGGCATTAGGTCCATCTCCCCATGCTATCAGCTACTTAAATCAGGTAAAGGCGATGTAGAGTTAGAGAAAATTACTGCTTTTTGGAACTAGGCTATTACACAATCGACTATTGATACAAAAACTATTCAAAGCTCAATTTGCAAAGTGGCTCAGGTCTCTCTCTCAGCTACATGGCGTGAGATGCACATTAAACTTCTCCACAATGCATACTTCACCCCCAAAAAAGGCGACAAAATTCACTATGCCAGTTTTAATAAATGTCCAAAGTGTTCACTCCCCGCAGCGGACATAATACACATGATTTTGGAGTTGCCCCCAGAATAAGATACTTCTGGTATAAATTAGAGTTCTGTATTAACAAACCCTTAGGATCTCCCATCACGGGTCTTACACAGCTACTGATTGTTTTTGGTCATGCGGAGCACAACCCAGAGAAATAAATTGATATTTTTATCTATCTTAGCAACTAGATATCTTATCTTCAAAAAATGGAAGACGAGGGCAATACCATCTATCCCAGAGATAAAGAACTGTCTGAAAAAACAATGTCTTTTAGAACAAAGGGATACTAACCTAGATAATGACTTAGACATTAGATGATTCTTTAGTAAATGGTCTGCTTTCATCAAGTCACTACAAGACACAGAAATGCATGACCTTATATTCCCCTTTAGGAACTCGGAACTGGTCCTTCTGGGTGCTTGGTAGAGATCTGAAGGTGTTCTGACGCGGGGGTTTCTTTTACTCCCTATATTCCTCTTCCTTTTTTTTTACCCCTTCCCTCCTCCACTCCCCTTCTCCTCCTCCTCCCCCTCCTCCCTCCCCCTTCTTTCCCTCCCCCCCCCCCTTTTTTGTTTTTTTTTGTTTTGTTTGTTTGTCTGCTTGTTTTGTTTTGTTTTGTTTTAATTTGTTCTGTTTTTCGTTTCTTTAACCAATATAAATAAAATAGAAAGACTCCAATTTTGTGTACAAACTTTACGTTGTGTGGGGACCAACTCATTAAGATAAAACAAAGTTACTGTTTTAAACTGTTTTTTGAGGTTCTCTGAAATATGGTTTACCTGGCCCTGCGTGGCACAAAGAGGTTGAATTTTATTTTGATTGTACACTCTGCTGGATTTAAAGGACCAGTCAACACAGTAGATTAGCATAATCAACAAATGCAAGATAACAAGACAATGCAATAGAACTTAGTCTGAACGTCACATGAGTAGTAGATTTTTTTCTGACAATTTAAAAGTTATGTCTTTTTCCACTCCCCCTGTACCATGCTGACAGCCATCAGCCAATCACAAATGCATACACGTACCATGTGACAGCTATCAGCCATTCACAAATGCATACACACTTATTCTTGCACTTGCTCAGTAGGAGCTAATGACTCTAAAAGTTTAAATATAAAAAGACTGTGCACATTTAGTTAATGGAAGTAAATTGGAAAGTTGTTTAAATTGCATGTTCTTTCTGAATCATGACAGTTTAATTTTGATTGAGTGTCCCTTTAAATACAACTATTTAAAAAAAAAATGACATGCTTTATTTGAATCATGCAAGTTTAATTATACCTTTCCTATCCCTTTAATAAAGCAGATGCTGCTGTTAACACACATTAGAACTCTGTTTTAATATAAAACTGAACATATAGTAAAGCAAATTAAGACATGGTGAATGCTAAAGTTGGATATATTATTTTGTTAGCAGTATGAGTATGTTCTGTTTACGAGAGCCTTGTTTTTTTTTTTTGCTTAGCGTGCAGCAGCCATGCTTGACCTGTGACTCAGCAGTGGGGTGCACAGCATGCAGGAGACCCATCCAAGGTTCTGATGTTTGGAGAATGCCAGTATGATATTTGTGCCCCACAATACTATCTGGACTACAACAGCAGAATGTGCAAAGGTAACAAACTTACTGTTAATGCAACACACAGTAAAACTATAAGGTTGCAAAAAAAAAAAAAAAAACTCAATTTTTTTAAACCTAGAGTGGAGATATATTAAATTCATGCAAAGTATTTTTTTATTTTTGGCTTGTTCTATCATGTAGGAGAACAGGAATACAATTTATCAGATTAATGTATTCACAGGATGTAGCCACATTTAGTTGTCAGGGGATTGAGACAATGGGGCCCTAGTTATCAGCCGTCTACTTTAACCTACCTTCGCCGCCCCAATACGCCCGCCTAAGCTCGTCTACCATCGCCGCCGCGGACCTGAAAAATTTTGCCTAAGTTTATCAAAAAATCTGTCAAAAAGCCATGTACCAAGTACGGGGCGATGAGCAGCTGACTGTGAGAGTTATCACTCATCCGATCTCGCTGCTCTTCGGCTTTTTGACAGCTTTATTGACAAGCTGTCACTAAGCACCCACACTAACTACACTGTTCTACACCCTATTACCAGCACCCTGAGCCCCACCGCAACTAAAATAAAGTTCAGACTCCTAAACCGCCTGCTCCTAGACCCGCCGCAACTCTTATAATGTATTATCCCCTAAACCGGCCACTCCCGGACTCAGGCCGCTACCCAACAATATACCTAGTAAACCCCTATCTGCCCCCCCTATACCGCCGCCACCTATAATAAAGTTATTAACCCCTATCCTCGGATCCGGACCTCCGCCGCAACTAATACTAATAGTTTTAACCCTAAGACCGCCACTCCCGGACCCCCGACTGCAACCTATATTAAACTTATTAACCCTAATCTGGGCCCCCCCTAACCGTCTCCTCCTAATAAATAAATTTATTAACCCCTATCCTGCCTGCCCCCCTACACCACCCGCCACTGTAATAAAAATATTAACCCCTAAACCTAAGTCTAATCCTAACAACCCCCTAACTTAAATTTTAATTAAATAAATCTAAATAATATTTCTCTTATTAACTAAATTAATACTATTTTAAAACTAAATACCTTTAAAATAAACCCTAATATAGCTACAATATAAATAATAATATTGTAGCTATCTTAGGATTTATTTTTATTTTACTGGCAAATTTCAATTTATTTTAAATAGGTACAATAGCTATTAAATAGTTAATAACTATTTAATAGCTACCTAGCTAAAATAAAGAGAAATTTACCTGTAAAATAAAAACTAACCTAAGTTACAATTACACCTAACACTACACTATACTTTAATAAATTATTCCTATTTAAAACTAAATACTTACCTGTAAAATAAACCCTAAGATAGCTGCAATGTAATTAATAATTACATTGTAGCTATTTTAGGATTTATATTTATTTTACAGGTAACTTTGTATTTATTTTAGCTAGTTAGAATAGTTATTAACTATTTAATAACTACCTAGCTAAAAGAAATACAAAATTACCTGTAAAATAAATCCTAACCTAAGTTACAATTAAACCTTACACTACACTATCATTAAATTAGTTAAATAAATTATCTACAAATAACTACAATTAAATTCAATTAAATAAACTAACTAAAGTACAAAAATTAAAAAAGCTAAGTTACAAAAAATAAAAAAAACAAGTTACAAACATTTAAAAAAAAAATATTACAACAATTTTAAGCTACTTACATCTAATCTAAGCCCCCTAATAAAATAACAAAGCCCCCAAAATAAAAAATTCCCCTACCCTATTCTACATTAAAAAGTTACCAGCTCTATTACCTTACCAGCCCTTAAAAGGGCCTTTTGCGGGGCATGCCCCAAAGAAAACAGCTCTTTTGCCTGTAAAAAAAAAATACAACCCCCCCAACATTAAAACCACCACCCACATACCCCTAATCTAACCCAAACCCCCCTTAAATAAACCTAACACTACCCCCCTGAAGATCATCCTACCTTGAGCCGTCTTCAGCCAGCCGACCACCGATGAAACCGAAGAGGAGATCCGGAGCGGCAGAAGTCATCATCCAAGGGGCGCTGAAGAAGTCTTCCATCCGATTGAAGTCAACATCCAGGCGGCGCTGAAGAGGTCTTCCATCCGATTGAAGTCTTCATCCAAGTGGCGTCTTCAATCTTCATCCATCCGGAAGGTTCCTTTAAGGGCAAAACATGTTTATTTTAAATTCAGAATTTTAAAGCAATATAAAGGAATTTTCATTTAGATCAAAACATCAGTTTCAATGTGTGATATGTTAAAAATCCTCTGATTGGTGCCCTTACAACTGTAGTTATATAAATGTAATTATAATGTAATATTCATACCTAATTTATTACATTTTAAATTGTGTCCATAACCCTTACTACAAGTATACAAAGTGGTGCATATGTACATACAGATGTGCATTGTGTTCTCTGTAATAGCACCTGGCCTCTACCTAAATACATGCTGCAACTGGTTGTCAGACAGTGACAGGACACACAAAAATGTATTCCATGATTCAGATAGAGTGCACAATTTTTTCAACTTTCCAATTTACTTGTCTAATTTGCTTTGTTCTTTTGATATCCTATGTTGAAAAGCATACCTGAGGTAAGCTCAGGAGTTGAGAGTTAGCTGTTGATTGGTGGCTGCACAAATATACCTTTTATCATTCATTGGCTTACCGCTGTGTTCAGCTAGCTTCCAGTAGTGCAATGCTGCTCCTTCAATAAAGGATACAAAGAGAATGAAGCATCCTATATAATATAAGGCCAAGTATGTTTGTCCGACGTAGTCATGCGCCAGTAAAGACTGCGCAAGACAAACATACCTGGCCTTAACCCCTTAAAGACCAGCGCCGATGCGCAGTAGAGACTGCGTGAGAACGGCGCTAGTCGTTAAGCCCTGGGCCTCTTTCTGTGGCGATCTCGCTAAAAGTAGTGAGATTGCACCATTTCTTCTAGCAGTGGTGCTGATCGTTGTGCCGGACAGCAGTGGTGCCGATCGTTGTGCCGGACAGCAGTGGTGCCGATCGTTGTGCCGGACAGCAGTGATGCCGATTGTTGTGCCGGACAGCAGTGATGCCGATTGTTGTGCCGGACAGCAGTGGTGCCGATTGTTGTGCCTGACAGCAGTAGTGCCGATCGTTGGTGACGAGGGAGGCGGTTGGACAGCCCATCGCTGGAGGGAGGGTGGGAGGGGCGGGGAACAGGTGGGACCACTACACTACAGAAAAAAATGTATGCTAAGAGCAGCAGGGAGGTGGAAGGAGGGAGGAGGTACAGGGGGATCCTAGATTGGAGGGGGGGGGGGGAATAAAGGCTAGGGAAAGGATCTTGAGGGGGGTCATTTTGGCCCGTGTACACTAGTAATTAATAATAGAAGTAAACTGGAAAGTTGTTGAAATTTGTATGCTCTGTCTGAATCATGAAAGAAACATTTTGGGGCTGAATGGCCCCTGATGCCCCTGTTTCCGCACGAGCCCTCAGGTTTGCCGGAAACAGCAGTTATGAAGCAGTACTCCATAACTGGTCTGCTGCCTCTGAGGCAGCGGTCTGCAATCCACCCAATCCTATACGATCGGGTTGATTGACACCCCCTGCTAGCGGCTGATTGGCCGCAAATCCGCAGGGGGTGGTATTGCACAAGCAGTTTACCAGAACTGCTTGTGCAATGTTAAACACTGTCGTCATTCAGCGTTGTCTGTTGGACATGATACGCTTTAGCGTATCCTGTCGGACAGACATTTATAAATCGGCCACTTTGTGTTTCATGTCCCTTTAAGCCAAAGCAATGAGAAAAAGTAATCCCTTAAAAGACAATTAAACACACTAGAATTGCATAACCAACAAATGCATTATAACAATTTATAGCAAGGTATAAAGAATATACATAATTTATTTTAGTTGAAAACTAATGATTTTAATCTGTATAGTTTTATTGACACGATTAAATGTTTTATTTTATATTCTGGAAAATGTGCATTTATTCTTTAGATCTGCAGCCAGGATTTTTTCATACATTGAATATGCCAAGTGCTTATTTTCAGTAGAGTCCTTAGGGTGACCTCCAGGTGAAGAATTGTGTCTTGGTACATTCTGTCGATGTTATGATAAGCTTTGTTTATCAAAGATTTATCAAGCAAAGTTTCTTGCTTTCACAGCTTTGCCAGTGCGTCTATTTAATCTCGTCTTTCAGTTTCTATACATTGTAGACAATATGTGCTTTGTTTAAGTTTTTGCACACTAAGCAGAGGTGTCTGCACGTTGCTTCTTAAACCATTCAAATAAAATAAATAATACAACTACTTTATAGCGTACAATAAGTCAATGAAAGATGATTTCCTTCCAAATATAATGCAAGCCTTCCTGTTAATGAGTACATAATATAACAAGTACTCACACTGCAAATGCAGAGTTCATGAAATATTTAATCAGTTTATTTTATCTACCTGTCTTTCTGTTTATCCACCTGCTTGTCTATGCGTCTGTCTGAATATCTGTCTGTCTATCTATCAGTTTTTCCAACTCCCTGTGTCTATCTATCTATCTGTCTGTCTGTCTATCTATCTATCTATCTATCTATCTATCTATCTATCTATCTATCTATCTATCTTATTGTAGAGAAAATAAGTACTTTCAAGCCTTGGCATAAAAACTTTATTATATAGGCATATTATTTGGTTATTCAAAATATGCACTTCTAGCTTTGAATATAAATCCGAAAATATTAATTAGTTCCCTACATAGTCTGGTATTTTTTTATTTTTTTTAAATTAAACTACATTACCTATCTTGCATTACATATACACAGAAAATTACACAACTGTGCGCACATGCGCTTTAAAAGTGTCAAAGAATCTCATGGGTAGATAGTAATTTGTGATGTGCTCGGAATGCAATGACGTGAAGGATCGCATGCAAGGTGAGTATTTTTGGTCAGACAGCTGATGGAACGTCACTTCTGTTTGCTGATCTGATATGTTTGCTAATCTGATAGAAAGGGCTTAGAAATTAGCATATGAACCTACCTAGGTTTAGCTTTCAACTAAGAATACCAAGAGAACAAAGCAAATTTGATGATATAAGTAAATTGGAAAGTTGTTTAAAATTGCATGCTGTCCCTTTAAATAGAAGTAATATTATGTATGAGCCAATGTTCTTCCTGTCAATTTCCTACCCATTTTAAACCAAGCCTTTATCCTCTTATCACCAATTCATGTAAATAGAACATCTCAACCTTGCTTAAAGGGACAGCCTACACCAGAATTTTTATTGCTTAAAAAGGTAGATAACCCCTTACTAGTATCTTAGTATGTCCCACCTACACAATATATTATTCCCCATATTTTTCCTTACATTTCTATCGCTAATCATTTTGAGAATAGTAATGTTTACTCTATATATCTTTTTCTTAAAAAGATAAAGTACTTTCTTGTTGAAAAATACGTGCTGCTCACTTCTTGTCTGGAAATTATGTCAGCATGTCTGCATGCCGTATAATAATTCCTCAATTAGACTTGTCTAGCTGTCGTATTTTATCTTCTATTCTCCCATCTGCTTTAATTGCCACCCAATGCAACCTGAGTTTCTGGGAGTCAATCACACAGTGCAGCAGAGTCTATTTTTATTCTGTGCTGAGAGAGAACGATTACCACTGAACTAGAATCATCACAATCGATCTAAGGAGGCAAAGGAAGACTCAGGAGTACACAGATTTCTATTTCATCTATTTTTCTTCTTTTTTTTTCTTTTTCAACTCAAATTTCTTTTGTGAAATCAGCTTTATTCTATACTTCCTGCATCAACTCCTTCATATCTAGAGAAGCCATTCACATATTTTTTTTGCCTTGTATGTGTCCCCACTGGGTAATATAAAAAAGCATTTTCTATGTGGTATGGTTGTCCTTTTTTTGTGTGAAGAAAAGTCAGCAAAATAGTTCAATGTATATTTCTTTTACTATTGGGACATTAAATTGAAGTATTTTGTAGGCATATATACTGTATCTGCGATTAAGCACTGCATTGCAAACTGTCACAAAGCAAAAAATATTTTTTAGGGATTTAAAAGTTTTATTTTATTATCAATATGTTCATTGTTTTGCAGTCCATGGACTGCATAAGTATATTAATGATATCTCCCTTTGGCCAATTTATAAGGACAGACATAAATGAGCTCTTGCACTAATCAAGCAATCACAGTGTAGAATGTTGCAAGATCAGAGTTTAGATTCCAACAGGGAAAAACACCAAAGTATGTTACAAAACTTTTTTTTTTTTTTACTATACATCATTAAAGTGACATTAAAGTCAAAATTTAACTTCTATGAGCATCCAACTGAAAAAAATCCAATTACTTTTACTATAACAAAAATGTGTACAAACGTTTTATTTTTTATGCACACTTTCTGAGGCAGAAACTCCACGTAAGAATGTGCAAGAGATCACATTATATGTGTATGTATTTTAAAGGGATACTGAACCCAAATTTTTTCTTTTGTGATTCAGATAGAGCATGCAATTTTAAGCAACTTTCTAATTTACTCCTATTAGCAATTTTTCTTCGTTCTCTTGCTATCTTTATTTGAAAAAGAAAGTTCAGAACCCTGGACAGCACTTATTTATTGGTGGATGAATTTATCCACCAATCAGCAAGAACAACCCAGGTTGTTCATAAAAAATGAACATTCTTGCTTTTCAAATAAAAATACCAAGCAAATGAAGAACATTTGATAATAGGAGTAAATTAGAAAGTTGCATAAAATTGCATGCTCTATCTGAATCACAAAAGAAAAAAATTGGGTTCAGTGTCCCTTTAAGATTTCCTTATCGCTGATGATTTGCTGATATCACATGATACAGGGAGCAGAGAAAATGGATGTAACTTTGACATTTCTCAGAAAAATAATCCACTACTCTTTTTATTATGCATTTGTCGATTACTTATAGCACACAATGGAGAGGGGCCATTGATATTGTCAGTGATGGGTTGGCCAGTCTGTCTTTCTTACAGCTCCTCCCATCAGGACAAATGTCCAGATTTCCAGGGACTAACAGTCTCCGCCCACAACAGCTCCTCCAAGCCCCACCCATAACATTCCCATCCCAAAGATGCACACTCTCAATAATAGACACAATAACCAGTGTGCCAGCTGGGGCATACAAGTCCTAACAAATGAGCAGGCACTCACTGGATTTGTCTCATGCTTCTTAGTTTATTGTATAAATTATGTGATGTTTCAGGAATTGTGCTCTCCCTTTTCAAACAAAAGTGCAAGTGAAAAACTGGTAGTTAAATGTGCTATAAACCACACCCCTTTTGGAAAACCCGCCTTCAAGGTTGCCAAGCAACCAAATTTACAAACATGTTGCTTAGTGTATATATTAGTATATATCAAAGTGGTCATTAAAATCAAGATCTATATAGAGAGAGGGAAAAAAATAGAGAAAAACAATATAGACAGAGAGAACACACATGCTCCTTTCAGCTGGGGAGTACTCTCATGATATGACGAAATCCAACAACATTAAATAGAGAAAACAAAGCCAATCAAGTTGATTATTCAAACCCATTTGGTGAAGGGTGATCAGGCGGTTACGAGAGTAGGTGTAACTGATGATGCAGTCCATGTGGTCCACCTGTAATGTAGTCAGGGAATTTACGATCTGGTGTGAACACACCACGCCGCAATGGCGGCTATACTAATGATTGTTTGATTTATTTAACAAGATTATGAATGATTGAAGTAAGTAGTTCCTCTACTCATATATACTGTTTGTATTTTAAGTTGATCTCTACTCAATTTGCTAATGTTTCATGACTTTTTGGCTCTATAGATACATTACGGGTGTTATATTACTATTTTCAGGAATTCAGTTTGTTTATTATGATTTTGCATGAAGCTTACTGATACATTAACATGGCTATTGAACTTAATGACCACTTTGATATATACTAATACACTAGGCAATATCTTTGTAAATGTGGTTGCTTGGCAAACCTCGAAGGCCGGTTTTCCAAAAGGGGTGTGGTCTATAGCACATTTAAAGGACCAGTAAACACAATAGATTTGCATAATTAAGAAATGCAAGATAACAAGACAATGCAATAGCACTTAGTCTGAACTTCAAATGAGTAGTAGATTTTTTTCTGACAATTTTAATAGTTATGTCTTTTTCCTCTCCCCCTGTACCATGTGACAGCCATCAGCCAATCACAAATGCATACACGTACCATGTGACAGCCATCAGCCATTCACAAATATATACACATTTTATTATGTGAATTCGTGCACATGCTCAGTAGGAGCTGGTGACTCAAAAAGTTTAAATATAAAAAGACTGTGCACATGTTGTTAATGGAAGTAAATTGGAAAGTTGTTTAAAAAACGTTCTGAATCGTGAAAGTTTAATTTTGACTTGAGTGCCCCTTTAACCACCAGTTTTTCACTAGGACTTCTGACTGAAGAAGGGTAGCACAATCCCTGAAACAGAATTTACACAATAAAGTGTGAAGCATAATGAAAATCCACTGAGTGCCTGCTCATCTATTTGGATTTGTATGCCCCAGCTGGCACCCTGGTTGTTGTTTCTGCTAATGTTCAATGGTTAATAAGTACTACCTGATAATGCTCATTGAATAATAATAGGAAATACCTGTAATTTTGAGGATTTGGAACCTAACATTTTTCTTTCATAATTCAGACAAAGCAAGCAATTTTAAACAACTTTCCAATTTACTTCTATTATCTTAATTGCTTTGTTCTATTGGTATCCCTTGTTAAAAAGTATAACTAGGTAGGCTCAGTTTGAGCAGTACACTACTGGGAGCTGGCTGCTTATTGGTGGCTGCATATATATGTTTAGGTGATGTGTTCAACTTGCTTCCAGAAGTCCATTTCTGCTCCTTCAACAAAGGATACTAAGAGAATGAAGCAAATGAGATAATAGAAATACATTGGAAAATGGTTTAAAATAGTCTGCTCTATCTGAATCAGGAAAGAACAATTTTGTGTTTCAAGGTTCTTTAATTAATAATAGCATGAAGTTCACAGCCGATACTTGAATGTAAGTTTAAATTTTAAACCGCAAATTTATTCAGACAATAAAATGTTAAATTGCTGCTCTTTTCTAACTCTTAATGAAAAGGCTCTGTTATATATTTTTGATGCAGTAAGTAATATTAGAACTTTTTTTGCATCGACATAATAAATAAAAAACGTATGCACATTAATGCCATACCATCGTATAAAGTGTCATATAATTCCTCTTTAACATCTCCTATTGACTTTCATCAAGTTTATAATCTGACATCTTGAATGGAAAATGATTCATCAAAGTTATTGGCATACTGACGTGTGGAGGAGAAACTGACTCTGTTTACAATTCATTAAATCGTTCAGTTTTATTTCACATAAAAACATCAAAATACAAATTAGTGTTTACATGTTCCAAATGTAATAATGTAGCCTATATTTTACTTTTTTTTTTTTTTTTTTTTTACTCTTTTGGTATTGAGAAGCACACAAACTCTTGATAAAAATAATAATAATAGGGTAAATTTTATAGTATAGAGAAAATCAAAGCAAACTACTATATTTTAAAATGTCCTCTTTTAGATATCACAAAGAAACAAATACAATATAAAGAAAAAACTAAATAGTCCACAAATATGAATCAGTCCAGGTGAAGAATCAAGTTATTTCCAACTTCATCTAGAGGAGGACAGCGAGTGCATTGTTTTCAGATTTATTACAAATGAAAAAAGTGTTTGTCAAATCAGGTCGTTCAGAAGCCCTAACAGGCCAGATTGTAATTATTGACCTTAGACCACTCATTTTCAAACCTATTTTTTTCAAGCCTTCCTAACAGGCCAGATTTTGAAGATATCTGTACTAAAGCACAAGTGAAATAATCAGATGATTAGTAAACATTATTATTATTATTATTCTTTATTTATAAAGCGCCAACAGATTCCCCAGCGCTGCCCATGGGTACAAGGATAACAGTACAATGGAGAAATAATACGATAAGACAAATACAGGGAGAATTGAGGGCCCTATTCCCGTGGGAGCTTACAATCTGGTTATTTTTCTTGGTAATCCTGAAAATCTGGCCTGTTGGTAAGGCCTGAGGACAGGTTTGAAAACCAGTACCTTAGAATGTTCAGTAGCTCAATCAGTATGACTGTTTCACCTGTGCAGTCTAGTCCAGTGATTTGCAACCTTTTTTTTTGCCGTGGCACACTTCTTTAAATTAAAAAATCCTGTGGCACACCACCATCCCAAAATTTTACAAAATTACACATTGTAGCCTAATACAGGATATATATACAGTATATATATATATATATATATATATATATATATACATACACACACACTGTGCTGTCATGCCATGCCTCCTACAAACTACACATGACATATTGACATTCATTCACAATCATAATGATTGTCAGTCTGCCGCGGCACACCTGAGGATCTCTCACGGCACACTAGTGTGCCACGGCACACTGGTTGAAAAACACTGGTCTAGTCAACATTAAAATTAAGTATTCAGACAGGGCATGTAATTTTAAACAACTTTCCAACTTACTTTTATCATCAAATTAGCTTTGTTCTCTTGGTATTCTTAGTTAAAATCTAAACCTAGGTAGGCTCATTTGATAATTTCTAAGACCTTGAAGGTCGCCTCTAATGTCAGTGCATTTTGACAGTTTTTCACAGCTAGAGGGTGTTAGTTAATGTGTGCCATATAGATAACATTGTGCTTACGCCCATGGAGTTACCTAGAAGTCATAACTGATTGGCTAAAATGCAAGTTTGTCAAAAGAGCTTAAATAAGAGGGCAATCTGTAGAGGCTTAGATACAAGGTAATTACAGAGGTAAAAAGTATATTAATATAACCGTTTTGGTTATGCAAATCTGGGGAATGAGTAATAAAGGGACTATCTATCTATTGAAACAATAACAATTCTAGAGTAGACTGTCCCTTTATGTCTGTTTGGTTAGGGCTCCTTGAGATAGGAATAGATAAGCACTGCCCTAAAAGAACCTTGTGACCGCCCAAACATAGGAATGCACAGATCCTACTTGTATTACAAGTTGAAAATAAATTTGATTGCTTGAGCACAGTCACAATTTACGCTAGAATTATTACCGTGTCCTGAAAGCTCTGGTTAACTGTTTTGCGAAACAAAAAAGTGTCACAAAATACATCAAAAATACATTATAAAGTACAGTTACACTCATAATAACACTATGTAATAAAAATTATTTTTAAAAAAAATGTTTAAAACTCAAAAAAAAAATTATTAAAAAAAATAATTTGGACAAAAAAGTCTAAAGGCTCAAAGATATGAGGTCTCAGGTGTTAGAGAAAAAAAGGCAGGAAAAGGGCTTTAACATAGAGATACAGACATATACATCTCTAAAGATGTATTTGTATGTTTATATATGTATTTACAGACATATATACACATATAAATACATATGCACATATATATATATATATATATATATATATATATATATATATATATATATATATATATATATATTTATGCAATTTTCATTTTTAATAAAGGTTTTAACTATGTATTTATTGTAAACACTTCATTCCTATGTTCTGCACATAGCAGAATATGTTTTATGTATTTTAAAATATATATTTATATATATTTCTATTTCTATATATATAGGTATAAATATTTATTGTACCAAATTACCATCAGAGATATATAAAAATATGTATTTAGAAATAAATAGAACATATTCTGTTATGTGAAGAACATTGGAATTTGAAATATTCATATTTTCATGTTGGGTTAGCGCACTTGAGAATATTCTATCGGGTTTGCAAATTAGTTGGGTGTTTTTTTTCCATTCTTTTTGCTCCATTTACCTCTATGGGGGAATACGTGAACGCGGTTGTGATATTATAAGTTTGTCTTTTAGTGCTTATTGGGTTAGCGCGCAAGCGAAAACGGTTTACTTTCAAGTCATAATACTAGCACAAACTGGCGCTCACAAAAAGCTTACCTCTAGCTCAGTTAATGCTCAAGCAGGAGCGTTAAATAGTTCTCCACTTATAATCTGGCCTAAAATGTTTAATTACACGTAACAAAAAATACAATATATTGTCATTATTTAGATTGTCATCCTTTTCTGTAATTAATTTTCTTTTCACTGTCCCACAAGGACACAGTAGACCTGGAGTGCTTATTGCAGTGTCCTGTGATTGTCTATATAAAGTACAAGGGGTCAATTTATTATAGTGCGAGCGGACATGATACTATGTAGCATATCATGTCCGCCCCACATCGATAAATGCAGACAGCATACACGGTCTGCATTTATCATTGCACCAGCAGTTCTTGTGAACTGCTGGTGCAATACCGCCCCCTGCAGCTAGCAGAGGGTGTCAACCCGATCGTATTCGATCGGGTTGATTTCTGTCTGCCGCCTCATAGCAGGCGGACAGGTTATGGAGCAGTGGTCTTGATAAATTGACCCCCAAGTCTCATATTTCATTTTACAGCTCATAAATTATACTAGGCTTTTCAGGGAGTCGATCCCTGGAGTGCTTAGAAAGAGGAAAACACTTCTAGATTGTGTAGCAGCTGAAGATATATATATATGTGTGTGTGTGTTTATATATATATATATATATATATATATATATATATATATACGGTATATCTATGTAAATGTGTGTGTGTTTATATATATATATATATATATATATATACGGTATATCTATGTACATGTGTGTGTGTTTATATATATATATACGGTATATCTATGTACATGTGTGTGTGTTTATATATATATATATATATACGGTATATCTATGTACATGTGTGTGTGTTTATATATATATATATATATATACGGTATATCTATGTACATGTGTGTGTGTATATATATATATTATATAAACACATAGTTATATATAAGCTATAATGCTGAAATAAAATGCAAATTTGGGCATTTTCTCTTTGTACTTTCATATCCCTTTAAATGCTGTCAGATTAGTTTTTAAAAGAATCATCAATGCCAGTTTTGCTTGTTCTGTTTGCTTTCTTTTTTTTTTTTTTTTTTTTTTTCCATTTTACTTTTTTTTGTGAATTTAATTTCATAGTGAAATCCTCTATTTTTCTCCTGTGGATTTCCATCTTAACAGTGTATTGATTGCTTTACTGGTGAAATCCCTGATGTATTTCCTTCTAGTTAGAGCAGCTGGATGTGCACTGTTTTTATTACATTACTGGTGTGAATGAGAATTATATATTGGAAAATAAAAAGCGAGATTTAAAGGCAGTTTGCTGGTTTGGTTATTAATGTAAACAGTTGGTTAGCTGTGAGTGAAACCACATTACAGTTTTAAACTTGTAGAAAAAATAAAATAGAACAATTATAATAAAAATGACTTGAATGAAGCAAAATAAGGATTATTTAAACAAAACCACTGCAATGAGAGTTGATCTGATAATCGTGACGGCTGCTAAGTGACCAGGGGCTGGGTAGCATATACAACGTGATTGCGCTGGAAAAAATCCACAAGAGATTTCATCACGTTACTCAGAACGGCGCTGAATTTAAATTATGAACCTATGGACTGCGGTCAACTGTGGATAAGTGAGACGGCGGTAACTGAAACAGTGGATGCGGGTGGTTTACTGTATGTTACATTTCAGTTGCTATTACAAATGGTTAAAGGGAAACTAAACATTAAATACATTTTATGCACCTCGCTCTAATTATGGGTGTCACCATTTTGGAACCTAGGTGCAGGTATCTGAAGGAGAGGTGCTGCACACGTGCAAACAGGTCAACACTGGAATGTAGTGAAAGACACATTTCATCATGTCAGCACTCATGACTAGAGGGAGGCAGGGAATAACCTTAATACTGTGCTAATAACATGTATTTAGTGTTTAAAGTTTGTAAATGTAATATCATCTACCTTAGTGTGTTTAAAAAGCAAAGCAAATGCTGTTACCTAGATTTTATTAAAACTGTTGAAAATTTCTGAAACCAGCTATGTGATTTGCTGCATTTTGATGAAATACAAGGTTACAGAATTGCTTTTTGACCTTCCTGTGGATTGTAGGACAAAGCACAAGTTTTACACGAAAGAGGTGTTTAAAGGGACATGCAACCCAAAATTTTCTTTCATGATTCATATAGAGCATGCCTTTTTTTTTTATTTATTTTTTTAAAACAAGCTTTATTGATGACGAGAGTTATAGAGCATGCCATTTTAAACAACTTTCCAATGTACTTGTATTATCAAAATTACTTCATTTTCTTGGAATCCTTTTTTGAAGGAGCAGCAATGCACTATTGGGAGCTAGATGAACACATCAGGTGAGCCAATAATAGGAAGCATATATATGCAGCCACCAATCAGCAGCTAGCTCCCAGTAGTGCTTTGCTGTTCCTAAGCTTACCTAGGTATACTTTTCAACGAAGGCTATCAAAATATGAAAGTAAATTAGATAATAGAAGTAAAATAGTTGTTTAAAATGTTAAGCTCTACCTGAATCATAAAAGAAAATGTATGGGTTTCATATCCCTTTAATGTCCCTTTAAGTGGAAATAGGGAAGAGAAAACAACTACATCTATTTCATAGGGAAGCAGTGTGATATGTGCGATACGGATCTGGTTATATCACGAACCGTAAAAGTTAATTCAGCAGTTCGACATTTTCTGGATACCATATTCTAGATAATGATTCCTGTTTTTGATCTTTGAATGACATTAAAAAGCATCAAGGGTTATTTCAATAGTATCCATCAACCTCAATGCTTCAAAAGTATTAAAGGGACACAAACCCTACATTCTTCTTTCATGATTAAGGTAGAGCATACAATTTTAAACAACTTTGTAATTTGCTTTATTCACTTAGTATCCTTTGTTGAACGAGCATCAATGCACTAATGTAAGCTACCTGAACACATAGTGAGCCAAAGACAGCAGTCATATATTTACGGCCACCAATCGTCAGCTAGCTCCCAGTAGTGCAATGCTGCTCCTGACCTTACCAAGGTATGCTTTTCAACAATAGATGCCAAGTGAACAAAGCCAATTAGATAATAGACATATTTTGAATGTACTGATTTATTTATTTATTGCTTTGCAGAATGTGACTGGAGTTGCAATGCCTGCAAAGGACCTTTAAGGAATGACTGTCTGCAGTGTATGGAGCAGTACACCCTGCATGCTGGGACTTGTGTACAGCATTGTTCACCATCTTTTTACAGACTTGGGGAGTCTTGCCACGGTAGGCATCTTAGTTTGCTTTCTTTTTTGTTTTCAGTGTCAAATGCAGAATATCAATATCATAATCATATTGGGGTACTCTAAATTTTCTATCATATATGTGAGCATGCTAAAAATGTATTTGCTTTAAAAAAGGTTAAAGGGACAGACTAGTCAAAATTAAACTTTCATGATTCAGAAAGGCCATGGCTGCAATTATTACATTTATGAGCATTTGCTGCTTTGGTTTTATTTTGTATTTAAAATTGCTGGTTTTGCTCACCTATTCTTAAAATCATGCTCATTTAAAAGGACTGAGCATGCAGGAAGAGCAGATCTCCTTATCTTATCTAACTCTCTTTACACACAATAGCCAATACTTAGGTACTGACATTTTGTTTATGGGAGGTTGTTGTAATGATCAAAGCCAGCAACTTAATTTGCAATAGTAAACTTAAAGGGACACTAAACCCATTTTTTTTTTCATGATTCAGATAGAGCATGAGATTTTATGCACCTTTCTAATTTACTCATATTATCAATTTTTCTTTGTTCTCATGCTATCTTGATTTGGAAAAGCAGTACTATAAGCTTTAGAGCCGGACCATTGGCTAAATGTAGCAAACCAATCAGCAAGCTCTACCAAGGTGCTGAACTAAAAATGGGCCGGCACCTAACCTTTTATTACTGCTTTTTCAAATCAAGATAACATGAGAACAAAGAAAAATTGATAATAGGAGTAAATTAGAAAGTTGCTTAAAATTGCATGCTCTATCTGAATCATGAAATAAAAAATGTGGGGTTAGTATCCCTTTAAAGGAACACTTTCAAATATATTTAATACTTATGCAATTTGGTATAACAAGTCATTTGGAACATAGTGTCCGTTTTATGCCCGTTTGCTCACTGAAAAGTAGAAATCCCAGTGCTTTATTGGTGAACACACCTCACAAGCATAACAATATGTTTTACTAAGTACAGGAATATCAGTTACACACACACTTTTAGTAGCACCAACAAAAAGAGAGAGAAAATGCCCTCAAACAATATGGCTCCTTTTGCATTTATGTACTGGTAAGTCGGTAGAAAATATGTACTAAAAAATATCCCCAGTGATTTATTTTACCTGTTGGAGTGTATTAAATTATTTACAAATAGCTCTATTACCTTTATTTTGTCACACTGCATTTAATTGTTAAATAATACCATGCATACTGCTGTATTTCCTATAGAAAGGTTGTAATACAATAGAATTAAGTTAAGTGATATACAGCGCCAACACTACAAGATACAAGCTCCCAAAATGAGATCCCTAAAAGCTATTCATATCTATAGAAAGGTTGTGCAAACAAGAGGAAGCAGCAGCAGTCTAGTTGGGTTGGGATAGAGAGGTACTAAAATGTCTAATTTCAAGTGCTCTAAATATTGAGCATTGTGTATATAGAGATATGATAGGGAGCATGTGTGTACAGAGACATCCAGAGAGATGCAGTTTATCTTTTCGGCTGCAGTCAAACAATGGAGATTATGTTAACATAATGACAGGTTCATCTTTAGACTCATGTGGATGGTCTCCTCCAAAAGGGAAATGGTGGGTGAAGATTGACTATTGAAAACAGTGAATCTGTTCTTATAACATTAAGACTTAATCTATTGGAAGACTGCAGAAACATATTGTAATTACAAGGCGTTTACTGTCCTTTTAAATGATATATTAACATATAATTTGCTCGCCAGTGTCAGCTATCAGTGGTGCAGTGCATTATGGTAACTGAGGCGCATAAAGAGGACATGACTAAGCTCTTATATATCTATCCATACAGCTATTGAGTACTGTTGCGGGAAGTCAATAGGAAGTCAATAGACATGTAGGGTTTTTATTGACTGACCGTGTTTAGCTAAATGTGCAATGTATCGCTTCCATTCCAGATTACTGCAGACACTGAATGCCCAGCTGGTTTCCCACATACAGACAGTGTTTGCTCTACAGCTTTGTTTTGTGACCAAATACAACCCATTGTTTTTTTTGTTTTTTTTAAAAAACATCTACTGTAAATAAATGATTTTCATTTTAAGTTTTGTTTCATGATAACTCTATTTACAGAAGCATCCACTTAGCTGTTTGTTCATCCTTAAAATGCAGGATGTGTACTCTCTACAGCTTTCTCATTGTAAAGGCCAGCTGGGAAAGGGAACTTTGGCTAAAGTAGAATTCAACTTTTTTTCTGTAGCTAGAATAACATGAATGCTAATAATTCCAGTGTAAAATAGACATATGTCTTAGCATGCTCTAATTTGCATATCCCGTGACATCACATGAAGTGCATTTAGAATATACCCTATTTCATCCTTTTATTTAGAGATGATCTCTGTAAATGTATATTTTGACCAATTTTTTTAAAAAAATCTGGAATGTTGGGAAGTTCAACCTTTAAATACTTGATCAAAAGAACACTTGATTCCTTAAAGGGACACTAAACCTAAAATATTTCTTTCAAGATTCAGATAGAGCATGCAATCAATTTTAAGCAACTTTCTAATTTACTCCTATTATCAATTTTTCTTCGTTCTCTTGCTAACTTTATTTAAAAAGCAGGAATGTGATGCATAGGAGCCGGCCCATTTTTGGTTGAGAACCTGGGTTATGCTTGCTTATTGGTGGGTAAATGTCAGTCACCAATAGGCAAGTGCTATTCATGGTGCTGAACCTAAAATGGGCTGGCTGCTAATATTTACATTCCTGCTTTTAAAATAAAGATAGCAAGAGAACAAAGAAAACTGATAATAGGAGTAAATTAGAAAGTTGCTTAAAATGTCATGCTCTATCTGAATCATGAAAGGAACAAAATTGGGTTCAGTGTCCCTTTAATGCATTATTCAACTTTTGTCTTTTTGTTTCATCTGAACAAGAGCATTTCAAAATGCATTTAATTTTTTCTAAACTCATGTTCCTGTTTTCAATAAACCACTTTTGCAGAGACGTGTCCATCTCTACCAATAAAACGAAGGCAGTTGACTTTATCAACCAGTGAGGATTAAGAGGATGCGCAAAAATAATATCATAGTATTTAGTTTCCATTTCAAATTTAAGAACTTTAACTTGTACAATGTCTATTTAATATATTATGGAAGTATATACTGTGGGGGCATTGACATGCATCACATATAAGTGCCTTAGAGAAGTACTTAGCTATTCATGCTTCCCAATGTTTCCTGTGGTACAACCATGATAGGAGGGGCAGGGCAGAAGGTGTGACATGGATAAAATAGCCATAACATAGCATTTTTTTATATAATAAAAAAAGAAAAACTAAATATTTCAAACAAATTTGAAATATTTTGACCACAATTCATTCATTAACTAAACAAACTCTTAAAGGGAGGAGGTGTTCTTTTGTTTGCTTAGTGAATCAATTTAGAAAATTAAAATTTGATATTTATTTTGCAAACAAATAAAAAATGAATTTGTGCACATGTTTGCGTTTGTCTCTGTCTACCAATATAGCTGTAGGAGTTATTCATATCTACCAGTAAGTATTTTACTTACTATAAATAGTTTATGCGCAAACATACATTTCATATTAGTATATATGTATAGGGACAGCGCTAAGTGCAGCTACAATAAATAAATTACATTTGTCATATAGCTTACATAAAAAAATATTTTTTATAGATACAAATAATGTATATCATGTATATATAAAAAATCATACAAATGATGATTCAAACAAATGAAAACTATTACTGGAATATAGATTTGCTGCTTAAAGTATATACAGAAAACAAACAGCAACGGTTGCCTGGCCGGACTACAATATACATTTACTACGCGTTTTAAGCTTGTGTCCCTTTATTAATGTTAGTTCAATATCATTTTATACATTTTACTTTACATGTTTATTTCTTGCTTTTTCATTTTCATGAGTATCATGTTCCTTTAATCTCTAGTATGTCTTTTAATTATTTAACACATTCTTGCCCTGAGCAAACTGAAATTGGTCTCTGAGATGAATGCTGATAGGGATGTTGTGTTTGCAAACTGCATCAGCCCTTGAAGATCAGAATACTGCAACTTTATTGAAATCAATAAACACTCTCCAACCACATTACACAGATCAGCGGAGATATTTTGTTTAATCAGCTTACGTATTACTTTTATGTGCATTTGCAATATTCTGCCGCTGCAGGAGCAGTCCCCTCCATCCTTCACTCTGTTGGTGACACTCAGCAACTCCATTTGTACAGCTAATACTCTGAAATTGAATTTACCTTCATTTATTCACTACGCAGAGAAGTAATGATGCTTCCTTTTTTTGCAAATAAACATGTAATACAAGATTCATGGGCGCTATTATCTCAGCTTTATATAGACGAGTGTGAATGGCAGTCTATTATTTATTAACTCTGCATTGACGACCTTTAACAGTTCACTTCTAGCTTCACTGCATTTGACTGACCATGAGATAATCAGGTCATCAGCATTCGCTATATAAATATTAATATGTTTTTCCTTCATCTAAATTCTCATTGCTCTTCATTTCTTGATCCATTCTTTTTTAATTCCTTTTCATTAATCTTAGGATCTTTCTTATATGATTATGGCTTATTCATAAATGTATTCAATGCCTACATCCGAGGTTGTTGTTTTTGTATATAAGTTTATATTCCTTTCTTAAATTGTATACTCCAGTAAATAATTCTGTGTCCATGTAAATAGGAACATTTGCAAAAAAAAAATAATAATACGTTTTCAATACTGTAGTTTGTACATTTTCAAAATACAGGTAGCCCTCAGTTTACGCCGGGGTTAGGTTCCAGATGGAATGGTTGTAAGTCGAAACCGTTGTAAATTGAAACCCAGTTTATAATGTAAGTCAATGGGAAGTGAGGTAGATAGGTTCCAGGCCCCTCTCAAAATTGTCATAAGTAACACCTAATACATTATTTTAAAAGCTTTGAAATGAAGACTTTAAATGCTATACAGCATTATAAACCTAATAAAATAATCACACAACACAGAATATATAATTAAACTAAGTTAAATGAACAAAAACATTTGCTAAACAGCATTATAACCCTAATAAAATAATCACACAACACAGACTTCACTTGCATTTTTCTGCAAACAGTTCTTTCTATGCATTCCAATCTGGACTGATTTATAGACAGGAAGATCTTGTTCCTTTGAAATCTGCTCAATAGCTTAGGTCTGGTTAAACTGATAAATTTCAGCTTGCTTGGCTTTGCTGCAACACAAGCGGACGGCTCCACCTACTGGCTATTTTAATAAATGCACTGCTTCTCAATGCTTTTCAATAGCAGTCACATGACTGGAAAAAAGGTTGTTATTCTGAAACGGTGTAAATTGAACCGTTGTAAAACGAGGGCCACCTGTAAACATATTTCGGTTAGGGTTGTCATGTTGCTGGTATAAAAGAGGACCCTTATAAAAAATATCAGAGTTCGTATAATGGAACATTTTCAAACCATTTCTTTAAAAAGTCACGGGCATATTGTATGTGTTTAACCCCTTAATGACCAGCGACCGGCCCTGGGGTGTGTTTTTTTAATATTTTAACATGTCTGCAGGAAGTAAGGAGGGTCTAATAGCACGGTCAAGACCCCACGCTATTACATCCAGACAAACCCTTAACAACCAGCGATGTACACGGTATGTTGCGGTTGTTAAGGGGTTAAAGGAATGTGAAACAGTGCTCCTTTAGTAAAAATAATAATAATATTTTATGGTGTGGTTTCAAAGTATACGAAAATAAATAGATTGTGTTGAGAGAAATTATATACTAAGAACTTAAAGGGATAGGAAAGTCAAAATTAAACAACACACTTGGTATAACTGAGGGGCTGGCAGAAATAATTATAAGTGCAATTAACGTAAAACAAAATTCTAATGTGTGTTAACAGCACATTTGCTTTATTTAAAGGGATAGGAAAGTCAACATGATGAAACCTACATGATTCAGATAGAGTATGTAATTTTTAAGACACTTTTAAATTCACTTCTATATTTCAAATGTGCTTCGATCTCTTGGTTTCCCTTATTGAAAAAAAAATACACACATATCCTACACTACTGTCAGCTAGCTGCTGCCTGCACACATTTGTCTCTTGTGATTAGCTAATTAGATGTGTTCAGCTAACTGCCAGTAGTGCAAAGCTCGTCCTTCAGCAAAGGATAACAAGAGAATGAAGCAAATGTGATGATAGAAGTAAATTGGAAAGTTGTTTAAAATTGTATGTTCTATCCAAATCATGAAATAAAATTTTGGGGTTTCCTGTCCCTTTAAAGGGCCATGATAATCGAACAATTACATAAAAAAAACAACCTAAGTAGTTTGCCTTATGTTCCTATATAAAATATTTTTTTAATATTACATTTATTTACAGGATATGACTTGTATGAAGTTGTTCTGTACAATAAAAATCAGATATAGAACAGTCACACACATATTATATATATACTGACTGTGTGTGTGTATATATATAGTTTGTTTTTCTTTGTTTTGTTTTTTGCAGTCATTTTGATTGCACTTTCTCCAACATAGGTGTGTCCGGTCCACGGCGTCATCCTTACTTGTGGGATATTCTCTTCCCCAACAGGAAATGGCAAAGAGCCCAGCAAAGCTGGTCACATGATCCCTCCTAGGCTCCGCCTACCCCAGTCATTCTCTTTGCCGTTGTACAGGCAACATCTCCACGGAGATGGCTTAGAGTTTTTTAGTGTTTAACTGTAGTTTTTATTATTCAATCAAGAGTTTGTTATTTTGAAATAGTGCTGGTATGTACTATTTACTCAGAAACAGAAAAGAGATGAAGATTTCTGTTTGTATGAGGAAAATGATTTTAGCAACCGTCACTAAAATCCATGGCTGTTCCACACAGGACTGTTGAGAGCAATTAACTTCAGTTGGGGGAACAGTGAGCAGTCTCTTGCTGCTTGAGGTATGACACATTCTAACAAGACGATGTAATGCTGGAAGCTGTCATTTTCCCTATGGGATCCGGTAAGCCATGTTTATTACGATCGTAAATAAGGGCTTCACAAGGGCTTATTAAGACTGTAGACTTTTTCTGGGCTAAATCGATTCATTATTAACACATATTTAGCCTTGAGGAATCATTTTATTTGGGTATTTTGATATAATAATATCGGCAGGCACTGTTTTAGACACCTTATTCTTTAGGGGCTTTCCCAAAGCATAGGCAGAGCCTCATTTTCGCGCCGGTGTTGCGCACTTGTTTTTGAGAGGCATGGCATGCAGTCGCATGTGAGAGGAGCTCTGATACTTAGAAAAGACTTTCTGAAGGCGTCATTTGGTATCGTATTCCCCTTTGGGCTTGGTTGGGTCTCAGCAAAGCAGATACCAGGGACTGTAAAGGGGTTAAAGTTCAAAACGGCTCCGGTTCCGTTATTTTAAGGGTTAAAGCTTCCAAATTTGGTGTGCAATACTTTTAAGGCTTTAAGACACTGTGGTGAAAATTTGGTGAATTTTGAACAATTCCTTCATGTTTTTTCGCAATTGCAGTAATAAAGTGTGTTCAGTTTAAAATTTAAAGTGACAGTAACGGTTTTATTTTAAAACGTTTTTTGTACTTTGTTATCAAGTTTATGCCTGTTTAACATGTCTGAACTACCAGATAGACTGTGTTCTGAATGTGGGGAAGCCAGAATTCCTATTCATTTAAATAAATGTGATTTATGTGACAATGACAATGATGCCCAAGATGATTCCTCAAGTGAGGGGAGTAAGCATGGTACTGCATCATTCCCTCCTTCGTCTACACGAGTCTTGCCCACTCAGGAGGCCCCTAGTACATCTAGCGCGCCAATACTCCTTACTATGCAACAATTAACGGCTGTAATGGATAATTCTGTCAAAAACATTTTAGCCAAAATGAACACTTATCAGCGTAAGCGCGACTGCTCTGTTTTAGATACTGAAGAGCATGACGACGCTGATAATAATGTTTCTAAAGGGCCCCTAACCCAGTCTGATGGGGCCAGGGAGGTTTTGTCTGAGGGAGAAATTACTGATTCAGGGAACATTTCTCAACATGCTGAACCTGATGTGATTACATTTAAATTTAAGTTGGAACATCTCCGCATTCTGCTTAAGGAGGTATTATCCACTCTGGATGATTGTGACAAGTTGGTCATCCCAGAGAAACTATGTAAAATGGACAAGTTCCTAGAGGTGCCGGGGCTCCCAGAAGCTTTTCCTATACCCAAGCGGGTGGCGGACATTGTTAATAAAGAATGGGAAAGGCCCGGTATTCCTTTCGTCCCTCCCCCCATATTTAAAAAATTGTTTCCTATGGTCGACCCCAGAAAGGACTTATGGCAGACAGTCCCCAAGGTCGAGGGAGCGGTTTCCACTTTAAACAAACGCACCACTATACCCATAGAGGATAGTTGTGCTTTCAAAGATCCTATGGATAAAAAATTAGAAGGTTTGCTTAAAAAGATGTTTGTTCAGCAGGGTTACCTTCTACAACCAATTTCATGCGTTGTCCCTGTCGCTACAGCCGTATGTTTCTGGTTCGATGAGCTGATAAAGGCGGTCGATAGTGATTCTCCTCCTTATGAGGAGATTATGGACAGAATCAATGCTCTCAAATTGGCTAATTCTTTTACCCTAGACGCCACTTTGCAATTGGCTAGGTTAGCGGCTAAGAATTCTGGGTTTGCTATTGTGGCGCGCAGAGCGCTTTGGTTGAAATCTTGGTCGGCTGATGCGTCTTCCAAGAACAAGCTACTTAACATTCCTTTCAAGGGGAAAACGCTGTTTGGCCCTGACTTGAAAGAGATTATCTCTGATATCACTGGGGGTAAGGGCCACGCCCTTCCTCAGGATCGGCCTTTCAAGGCAAAAAATAAACCTAATTTTCGTCCCTTTCGTAGAAACGGACCAGCCCAAAGTGCTACGTCCTCTAAGCAAGAGGGTAATACTTCTCAAGCCAAGCCAGCTTGGAGACCAATGCAAGGCTGGAACAAGGGAAAGCAGGCCAAGAAACCTGCCACTGCTACCAAGACAGCATGAAATGTTGGCCCCCGATCCGGGACCGGATCTGGTGGGGGGCAGACTCTCTCTCTTCGCTCAGGCTTGGGCAAGAGATGTTCTGGATCCTTGGGCGCTAGAAATAGTCTCCCAAGGTTATCTTATGGAATTCAAGGGGCTTCCCCCAAGGGGGAGGTTCCACAGGTCTCAGTTGTCTTCAGACCACATAAAAAGACAGGCATTCTTACATTGTGTAGAAGACCTGTTAAAAATGGGAGTGATTCATCCTGTTCCATTAAGAGAACAAGGGATGGGGTTCTACTCCAATCTGTTCATAGTTCCCAAAAAAGAGGGAACGTTCAGACCAATCTTAGATCTCAAGATCTTAAACAAGTTTCTCAAGGTTCCATCGTTCAAGATGGAAACCATTCGAACTATTCTTCCTTCCATCCAGGAAGGTCAATTCATGACCACGGTGGATTTAAAGGATGCGTATCTACATATTCCTATCCACAAGGAACATCATCGGTTCCTAAGGTTCGCATTCCTGGACAAGCATTACCAGTTCGTGGCGCTTCCTTTCGGATTAGCCACTGCTCCAAGGATTTTCACAAAGGTACTAGGGTCCCTTCTAGCTGTGCTAAGACCAAGGGGCATTGCTGTAGTACCTTATTTGGACGACATTCTGATTCAAGCGTCGTCCCTTCCTCAAGCAAAGGCTCACACGGACATAGTCCTGGCCTTTCTCAGATCTCACGGATGGAAAGTGAACGTGGAAAAGAGTTCTCTATCTCCGTCAACAAGGGTTCCCTTCTTGGGAACAATAATAGACTCCTTAGAAATGAGGATATTTCTGACAGAGGCCAGAAAAACAAAGCTTCTAGACTCTTGTCGGATACTTCATTCCGTTCCTCTTCCTTCCATAGCTCAGTGCATGGAAGTGATTGGGTTGATGGTAGCGGCAATGGACATAGTTCCTTTTGCGCGCATTCATCTAAGACCATTACAACTGTGCATGCTCAGTCAGTGGAATGGGGATTATACAGACTTGTCTCCGAAGATACAAGTAAATCAGAGGACCAGAGACTCACTCCGTTGGTGGCTGTCCCTGGACAACCTGTCACAAGGGATGACATTCCGCAGACCAGAGTGGGTCATTGTCACGACCGACGCCAGTCTGATGGGCTGGGGCGCGGTCTGGGGATCCCTGAAAGCTCAGGGTCTTTGGTCTCGGGAAGAATCTCTTCTACCGATAAATATTCTGGAACTGAGAGCGATATTCAATGCTCTCAAGGCTTGGCCTCAGCTAGCGAGGGCCAAGTTCATACGGTTTCAATCAGACAACATGACAACTGTTGCGTACATCAACCATCAGGGGGGAACAAGGAGTTCCCTAGCGATGGAAGAAGTGACCAAAATCATTCTATGGGCGGAGTCTCACTCCTGCCACCTGTCCGCTATCCACATCCCAGGAGTGGAAAATTGGGAAGCGGATTTTCTGAGTCGTCAGACATTGCATCCGGGGGAGTGGGAACTCCATCCGGAAATCTTTGCCCAAGTCACTCAGCTGTGGGGCATTCCAGACATGGATCTGATGGCCTCTCGTCAGAACTTCAAAGTTCCTTGCTACGGGTCCAGATCCAGGGATCCCAAGGCGGCTCTAGTGGATGCACTAGTAGCACCTTGGACCTTCAAACTAGCTTATGTGTTCCCGCCGTTTCCTCTCATCCCCAGGCTGGTAGCCAGGATCAATCAGGAGAGGGCGTCGGTGATCTTGATAGCTCCTGCGTGGCCACGCAGGACTTGGTATGCAGATCTGGTGAATATGTCATCGGCTCCACCTTGGAAGCTACCTTTGAGACGAGACCTTCTTGTTCAGGGTCCGTTCGAACATCCGAACCTGGTTTCACTCCAGCTGACTGCTTGGAGATTGAACGCTTGATCTTATCGAAGCGAGGGTTCTCAGATTCTGTTATCGATACTCTTGTTCAGGCCAGAAAGCCTGTAACTAGAAAGATTTACCACAAAATTTGGAAAAAATATATCTGTTGGTGTGAATCTAAAGGATTCCCTTGGGACAAGGTTAAGATTCCTAAGATTCTATCCTTCCTTCAAGAAGGATTGGAAAAAGGATTATCTGCAAGTTCCCTGAAGGGACAGATTTCTGCCTTGTCTGTGTTACTTCACAAAAAGCTGGCAGCTGTGCCAGATGTTCAAGCCTTTGTTCAGGCTCTGGTTAGAATTAAGCCTGTTTACAAACCTTTGACTCCTCCTTGGAGTCTCAATTTAGTTCTTTCAGTTCTTCAGGGGGTTCCGTTTGAACCCTTACATTCCGTTGATATTAAGTTATTATCTTGGAAAGTTTTGTTTTTAGTTGCAATTTCTTCTGCTAGAAGAGTTTCAGAATTATCTGCTCTGCAGTGTTCTCCTCCTTATCTGGTGTTCCATGCAGATAAGGTGGTTTTACGTACTAAACCTGGTTTTCTTCCAAAAGTTGTTTCTAACAAAAACATTAACCAGGAGATTATCGTACCTTCTCTGTGTCCGAAACCAGTTTCAAAGAAGGAACGTTTGTTGCACTATTTGGATGTTGTTCGCGCTCTAAAATTCTATTTAGAAGCTACAAAGGATTTTAGACAAACATCTTCCTTGTTTGTTGTTTATTCCGGTAAAAGGAGAGGTCAAAAAGCAACTTCTACCTCTCTCTCTTTTTGGATTAAAAGCATCATCAGATTGGCTTACGAGACTGCCGGACGGCAGCCTCCCGAAAGAATCACAGCTCATTCCACTAGGGCTGTGGCTTCCACATGGGCCTTCAAGAACGAGGCTTCTGTTGATCAGATATGTAGGGCAGCGACTTGGTCTTCACTGCACACTTTTACCAAATTTTACAAGTTTGATACTTTTGCTTCTTCTGAGGCTATTTTTGGGAGAAAGGTTTTGCAAACCGTGGTGCCTTCCATTTAGGTGACCTGATTTGCTCCCTCCCTTCATCCGTGTCCTAAAGCTTTGGTATTGGTTCCCACAAGTAAGGATGACGCCGTGGACCGGACACACCTATGTTGGAGAAAACAGAATTTATGTTTACCTGATAAATTACTTTCTCCAACGGTGTGTCCGGTCCACGGCCCGCCCTGGTTTTTTTAATCAGGTCTGATAATTTATTTTCTTTAACTACAGTCACCACGGTACCATATGGTTTCTCCTATGCAAATATTCCTCCTTAACGTCGGTCGAATGACTGGGGTAGGCGGAGCCTAGGAGGGATCATGTGACCAGCTTTGCTGGGCTCTTTGCCATTTCCTGTTGGGGAAGAGAATATCCCACAAGTAAGGATGACGCCGTGGACCGGACACACCGTTGGAGAAAGTAATTTATCAGGTAAACATAAATTCTGTTTTCTCTACCTGGTAAAGGAAGGTTTTAGTTAAAAAAAAAAAAAAAACTCCAGCTACAGTTTGGAACACAAAAAAGTGTATGAAACCACCCATTCCGTCATACCTACTTACATATATATTTTTTATATTTTAAACAACTTTCTAATTTAACTTTTATTATCAATTTTTCTTTGTTTGCTTGGTATCTTTGTTTGAAAAGCAGGGACGTATGCTTAGGAGTCTGCTCATTTCTGGAGCACTATATGGCAGCAGTTTTGCAAGAATGTTATTCATTTGCAAGAGCACTAAATGGCAGCACTATTTCCTGCTATATAGTGCTCCAAACACCTACCTAGGTATCTCTTCAACAAAGAATATCATGGGAACAAAGCAAATTTGATAATACAAACAAATGGGAAGCTGTTTTAAAATTGAATGCTCTGTCTGATTCACAGAAAAAACATTTTTGGGTTTAATAGCCCTTTAAGCATCTTAGACATACAGGCCCCTATTTATCAAGGTCTGGCGGACCTGATCCAACAGTGCGGATCAGGTCCGCCAGACCTCTCTGAATACGGCGAGCAATACGCTCGCCGTATTCAGCATTGCACCAGCAGCTCACAAGAGCTGCTGGTGCAACGCTGCCCCCTGCAGACTCGCGGCCAATGGGCCGCCAGCAGGGAGGTGTCAATCAACCCGATCGTACTCGATCGGGTTGATTTCCGACGATGTCTGTCCGCCTGCTCAGAGCAGGCAGACAGGTTATGGAGCAGCGGTCTTTGTGACCGCTGCTTCATAACTGCTGTTTCTGGCGAGCCTGCAGGCTCGCCAGAAACACGGGGCATCAAGCTCCATTCGGAGCTTGATAGATAGGCCCCATAGTCTTGGCTTAGGAGAGCATCTGTTAGTGTTGACAAACCGTTAATTGGTGAATTTATTTATCAGCACATATCTACCAATTTCTTATAATATTTTTAGGAATGCATGTGCTACAATTTCATGCAGAGTTAATAAAGCAGATTTTTTTAATGAACTTTATCCATGTTTTACAGAGTGTGAAGAACATTGTCTTGCTTGTAGTGGCCCATCTGAATGCAGCCAATGTGAAGTACCATTCTATCTCCTAAATGGGCAATGTGTGCGCGAGTGTGGTACTCAGTATCAAGTGTCCCATTATGATCGAAAGTGCCTTGGTAAATTAACGTAATACTTTTACAAATGTATTTATATGTATAGATAACATTTTTTTCTAGACTTCTGATATTGTCAGTTGAAAAGTATATGCATGTGTGTGTATATATATATATATATATATATAAATATATATATAAAATGGTATATATATAAATGGTAACACTTTAAAGGGACACTAAAGTCAAAATTAAACTTTCTTAATTCAGATAGTGCTTGTAGTTTTAAGAGACTTTCCAATTTCCTACCATAATCATATTTTGCAAAGTATTTTATATGCACAATTTCTGAGGCACCAGCTCCTTCTGAGCATGTGCACACATTCACAGTGTGTACATATACTTGTCAGTGATTGGCTGATGGCTGTCATGTGATGCGGGGGAAGAAAATACATTTGTCAGGAAAAGAAAATCTATTGCTTATTTGAAATTCAGAGTATGTGTTATCGCATTGTCTTTTTATTATGCACTTGTTAGTTATGCAATTTTACAGTATTTAATGATCCTTTAAAGGGACAGTAAACACCAGAATTGTTGTTGTTTAAAAAGGTAGATAATCCCTTTATTAGCCATTCTCCAGTTTGCCATAACAAACACAGTTATAATAATACACTTTTTAAATTTGTGATTATATTGTATCTATGCCTCTGCAAACTGCCCCCTTATTTCAGTTCTTTTGACAGACTTGCATTTTTAGCCAATCAGTGCTGACTCCTAGGAGCGTCACGTGCCTGAGCTCAATGTTATCTATATAAAAAACACATGAACTAACGCCCTCTAGTGGTGAAAAACTGTCAAAATGCTTTCAGTTCAGAGGCGGCCTTCAAGGTCAAGAAATTATCATATGAACCTCCTAGGTTTAGCTTTCAACTAAGAATACCAAGAGGACAAAGCAAAATTGGTAATAAAAGTAAATTGGAAAGTTGTTTAAAATTACATGCTCTATTTAAATCATGAAAGTTTTTTTTTTTTTTACTAGACTGTCCCTTTAATGCTTTTGAAATGCACTGATAGCTGCTAGATGTTATCTTCATTTAATTTTCCTTATAGTACAATATACTAATTTGAGTATCTTATTTTTCAAGTAGTGAAAATATTGAGTGTTAATGCTTTAGACATATGAATCTGATTGGAGGTGCTAAGAAGTCAATAATATACTCTTAATATCTTTAAATAAAATGTCTTGTACTGCAGTACTGTTGTTTATTTTGTTACATGACATAAACTTAATTGCTAGATTTCTCCAACATAGGTGTGTCCGGTCCACGGCGTCATCCTTACTTGTGGGATATTCTCTTCCCCAACAGGAAATGGCAAAGAGCCCAGCAAAGCTGGTCACATGATCCCCCCTAGGCTCCGCCTTCCCCAGTCATTCTCTTTGCCGTTGTACAGGCAACATCTCCACGGAGATGGCTTAGAGTTTTTTGGTGTTTAAATGTAGTTTTATTGCTTCAATCAAGTGTTTGTTATTTTAAAATAGTGCTGGTATGTACTATTTACTCTGAAACAGAAAGGAGATGAAGATTTCTGTTTGTAAGAGGAAGATGATTTTAGCAACCGTTACTAAAATTGATGGCTGTTTCTACACAGGACTGTTGAGATGAAGTAACTTCAGTTGGGGGGAACAGTGTGCAGACTTTTACTGCTTGAAGTATGACACATTTCTAACAAGACTTGGTAATGCTGGAAGCTGTCATTTTCCCTATGGGATCCGGTAAGCCATTTTAATAACAATTTATAAAGGGCTTCACAAGGGCTTTAAAGACTGGTAGACATTTTTCTGGGCTAAAACGTTTGTTTTATAAGCTTGTTTAATGGTTTGTTACTCTGAGGAGTTGTTTTTATCTGGGAATTTTGATAATAAAAACGGCAGGCACTGTATTGGACACCTTTTTCACTGGGGGCCTTCTCTAGTCATAGGCAGAGCCTCAGTTTCGCGCCACTAATGCGCAGTTGTTTTTTGGGAATCAAAGCATGCAGATGCATGTGTGAGGAGCTCTGATACACTGAAAAAGCGTGCTGAAGGCGTCATTTGGTATCGTATTCCCCTCTGGGCTTGGTTGGGTCTCAGCAAAGCAGATACCAGGGACTGTATAGGGGTTAAATGTAAAAACGGCTCCGGTTCCGTTATTTTAAGAGTTAAAACTTTCAAATTTGGTGTGCAATATTTTCAAGGCTTTATGACACTGTGGTGAAATTTTGGTGAATTTTGGACAATTCCTTCATACTTTTTCGCATATTCAGTAATAAAGTGTGTTCAGTTTAAAATTTAAAGTGACAGTAATGGTTTTATTTTAAAACGTTTTTTGTACTTTGTTATCAAGTTTATGCCTGTTTAACATGTCTGTACCATCAGATAGACTATGTTCTGTATGTCAGGAAGCCAAAGTTCCTTCTCATTTAAATAGATGTGATGCATGTGATAGTGAAAATGATGCCCAAGATGATTCCTCTAGTGAGGGGAGTAAGCATGGTACTGCATCATCCCCTTATGTGTCTACACCAGTCTTGCCCACACAAGAGGCCCCTAGTACATCTAGTGCGCCTATTCTTCTTACTATGCAACAATTAACGGCTGTAATGGATAATTCTATTAAAAACATTTTAGCCAAAATGCCCACTTATCAGCGAAAGCACGACTGCTCTGTTTTAGATACTGAAGAGCATGAGGGCGCAGATGATAATGGTTCTGACATGCCCTTACACCAGTCTGAAGGGGCTAGGGAGGTTTTGTCTGAGGGAGAAATTTCAGATTCAGGAAAAATTTCTCAACAAGCTGAACCTGATGTTATTACGTTCAAATTTAAATTGGAACATCTCCGCGCTCTGCTTAAGGAGGTGTTATCTACTCTGGATGATTGTGACAATTTGGTCATTCCAGAGAAATTATGTAAGATGGACAAGTTCCTAGAGGTCCCGGTGCCCCCCAAAGCTTTTCCTATACCCAAGCGGGTGGCGGATATTGTAAACAAAGAATGGGAAAGGCCCGGCATACCTTTTGTCCCTCCCCCTATATTTAAGAAATTGTTTCCTATAGTCGACCCCAGAAAGGACTTATGGCAGACAGTCCCTAAGGTCGAGGGGGCGGTCTCTACTTTAAACAAACGCACTACTATTCCTATAGAAGATAGTTGTGCTTTCAAAGATCCTATGGATAAAAAGTTAGAAGGTTTGCTTAAAAAGATGTTTGTTCAGCAAGGTTACCTTCTACAGCCAATTTCATGCATTGTTCCTGTTACTACAGCAGCGTGTTTCTGGTTTGATGAACTAGAAAAGTCGCTAGATAAAGATACCTCTTATGAGGAGATTATGGACAGAATTCGTGCTCTTAAATTGGCTAACTCTTTTACTCTAGACGCTACCCTGCAATTAGCTAGATTAGCGGCGAAAAATTCAGGGTTTGCTATTGTGGCGCGCAGAGCGCTTTGGCTAAAGTCTTGGTCAGCGGATGCGTCATCCAAGAACAAATTGCTTAATATTCCTTTCAAGGGGAAAACGCTGTTTGGCCCTGATTTGAAAGAGATTATTTCAGATATCACTGGGGGAAAGGGCCATGCCCTTCCTCAGGATAGGTCTTTCAAGGCTAAAAATAAACCTAATTTTCGTCCCTTTCGTAGAAACGGACCAGCCTCAAGTTCTACACCCTCTAAGCAAGAGGGTAATTCGTCTCAAGCCAAGCCTGCCTGGAGACCAATGCAAGGCTGGAACAAAGGAAAGCAGGCCAAGAAGCCTGCTACTGCTACAAAGACAGCATGAGATGTTGGCCCCCGATCCGGGACCGGATCTGGTGGGGGGCAGACTTTCTCTCTTCGCTCAGGCATGGGCAAGAGATGTTCTGGATCCTTGGGCCCTAGAAATAGTCTCCCAAGGTTATCTTCTGGAATTCAAGGAGCTACCCCCAAGGGGAAGGTTCCACAGGTCTCAATTGTCTTCAGACCACATAAAAAAACAGGCATTCTTACATTGTGTAGAAGACCTGTTAAAAATGGGAGTGATTCATCCCGTTCCATTAAAGGAACAAGGGATGGGATTCTACTCCAATCTGTTCATAGTTCCCAAAAAAGAGGGAACATTCAGACCAATCTTGGATCTCAAGATCCTAAACAAATTTCTCAGGGTTCCATCGTTCAAAATGGAAACCATTCGAACAATTCTTCCTACCATCCAGGAAGGTCAATTCATGACCACGGTGGATTTAAAGGATGCGTATCTACATATTCCTATCCACAAGGAACATCATCAGTTCCTAAGGTTCGCCTTTCTGGACAAACATTACCAGTTTGTGGCACTTCCATTCGGATTAGCCACTGCCCCAAGAATTTTCACAAAGGTACTAGGGTCCCTTCTAGCGGTGCTAAGACCGAGGGGCATTGCAGTAGTACCTTACTTGGACGACATTCTGATTCAAGCGTCGTCCCTGTCACAAGCAAAGGCTCATACGGACATTGTCCTAGCCTTTCTCAGATCTCACGGGTGGAAAGTGAACGTAGAGAAAAGTTCTCTATCTCCGTCAACAAGAGTCCCCTTCCTGGGAACAATAATAGACTCCTTAGAAATGAGGATTTTTCTGACAGAAGCCAGAAAATCAAAACTTCTAAACTCTTGTCAAGTACTTCATTCTGTTCTTCTTCCTTCCATAGCGCAGTGCATGGAAGTAATAGGTTTGATGGTGGCGGCAATGGACATAGTTCCTTTTGCGCGAATTCATCTAAGACCATTACAACTGTGCATGCTCAGACAGTGGAAGGGGATTATACAGACTTGTCTCCAACGATACAAGTAGATCAGAGGACCAGAGATTCACTCCGTTGGTGGCTGACCCTGGACAACCTGTCACAAGGGATGAGCTTCCGCAGACCAGAGTGGGTCATTGTCACGACCGACGCCAGTCTGGTGGGCTGGGGCGCGGTCTGGGAACCCCTGAAAGCTCAGGGTCTTTGGTCTCGGGAAGAATCTCTGCTACCGATAAACATTCTGGAACTAAGAGCGATATTCAATGCTCTCAAGGCTTGGCCTCAGCTAGCAAAGGCCAAATTCATAAGGTTTCAATCAGACAACATGACGACGGTTGCGTATATCAACCATCAGGGGGGAACAAGGAGTTCCCTGGCGATGGAAGAAGTGACCAAAATAATTCAATGGGCGGAGACTCACTCCTGCCACTTGTCTGCAATCCACATCCCAGGAGTGGTGTAATGTTTAAGTATGAACTAGTACCCTTGTTCATGCAGGACCACTCAGTCTCACACCTTACCTCGGGTTCACTAAGATCTAACTTGTGTGAACCCTGTTATGCTCATAGATCTGAGGGTCACTACTGTAGGATACAGAGTGAAGATGGTATACCAAAAGGAGTTGGATATGAGCTAAACAGTAATATAGTATGGTAATGTAGGATAACTCAGAATCCAAAGTTTAGGGAGAAGCTTATTTACATCCAAATTAGTTGTAGACTCGCATCACACACATATAAAATATTTACATAACTTGCACAGGCACACACACACACTTTAGATAGAGTTGTGCAGGGTAGCTTCGTTGGTTATTTACAACCAGATAAGAGATATGCAGTTTGAGAGTAGTTGTTGGGTTAAAGTCAGTTTAAGCACATAAAGTTCATCAGAGGTTAATGCAAATGGAGCAGTGCTATTTAGGCAAATGATAGATACTGCAAAAGTCACTGTGCAAGTCAATATAGTGAATCACAAGCGGAATAGTTCATGTAACAGCAAGTGCATGAGATAAACTGGTTAATAGCTTAGTATGGCAGGTAAACTTGATTACTTGATTATTTGAGGCAAGCAGTAGCAAATGACATGAAAGGCAAGATATCCTTATTTGTAAATTGGTAATACAGACCGGTAATCCTGATGATAATACATACAAACCGACTTCCCAAATAGTATCCTCAGAGTGGAGCAGAAGCGGAGTTACCGGAGAAGAAATGCACACAGCGTGTGCCGAGATTCAGTGAGAGTGTGTGGCGGCTGCGGTTTCACCTAGTGACGTCACACGCCAACGGACCAGCATGCGAGTAAGCAGGAAGCAAGCAGCGAGAGAGACAGGAACAAAGTTGTGGAGCTGCAAAACCACAAGACTTGAGTAACAGGAACTAGCATCAGTAGAAGGAAATCCCAACTTAGACAGGAGGGAATAGCTGGGTGCGAAGTGTTCAGGAACAGTGGGTGACTGAACAAATTACCAAGCAACGTTCAACAGTAGGTGGAGCCTTAAATAGCAGTATGATAATTAGTAGTTAAAGGTACAGAATGGTAAAATCCTGACAGAACTCCCCCCTCAAAGAGCCGCTCCGCGGATCAAGGACCAGGACGTTCAGGATTTCTCCGGTGGTACAAAGAGAGGAGTTGGGGGGCAGAGAAGTTTGAGGATGGCTCCCACGAATCCTCCTCAGGAGCATAACCCTTCCATCTTACCAAATACTGTAGTTGATCATGAAGGTATCTGGAGTCCAAGATAGATTCGATTTCATATTCAACATCATCACTGACTTGAGGAACAACAGAAGAACTCTGTAAGTTACCCCTGACCAAGGAGTAGGATTTTAACAAGGACACATGGAACGTTGGATGTATCTTCAGAGTAGATGGTAATTGTAGAGTCACGGCATTAGGATTGATTACTTTAATAATCTCATACGGACCTAAATACAATGCACCTAATTTTTTACTAGGAATCTTTAAACGTAGGTTTTTTGTACTAAGCCAGACCTTGTCGCCAACAGCATAATCCGGAGGTTTAGATCTGCGTAAATCATAATGATGCTTCTGGGTAGTTTGTGCCACTTCTAATACTGTTTTTAAAGAAGCAAAACCATTAGCAATGGAATTGACTGTATCATTTACCATTGGAAGTGTAGAATCAGACGTACAGGTAGGATGATACGATGGATGAAATCCATAGTTGATGAAAAATGGTGTGGTTTTCATTGAGGAGTGTAGTGAGTTGTTATGAGCAAATTCGGCAGTGGCCAACAGTGAATGCCAATTATCTTGTTCTAAAGTACAATAGCAGCGGAGATATTGCTCAAGTGACTGATTAGTTCTTTCCGTTTGCCCATTTGTCTGGGGATGATAGGCTGAGCTAAGTCTTCTACAGATGTTGAGGGTACGACATAGCTGGGTCCAGAACCTGGATGTGAATTGTGACCCCCTATCCGTAGTGACAGATTTAGGCAATCCATGAAGTTTCACTATGTTGTTTAAGAATAGAGAGGCAGTTTCTGAAGCTGTTGGAAGACCCCTGTGGGGGATGAAATGAGCCATTTTAGAAAACAAATCAACCACCACTAATATGGTGTTGAAATTTGATGAAGATGGTAAGTCCACTATGTAATCCATGGCGATGTCTGTCCAAGGTCTGTCTGGGATTGGAAGCGAAAGAAGGTAACCATAAGGGCGGTTATGTGGGTGTTTTTTAGTGGTACATGTGGGACAACTTTGTACATATCGAGTGACTGTGTCATTCATTTTGGGCCACCAATAATCTCTCTTTAATAAATGCAATGTTTTATGAACTCCAGGATGACCTGCTAATAGTGAGTCATGAGCATAACCAACAATCTCATCCCTAAGAGCTTCAGGTATATAAAGTAGATTGTCATGGTAGTACAAACCGTCCTGATGTTTGTTTAATCCAAGTTGCTGCAAAGATGAGTCCTGAGAGAGATGTTGTTTTAGGGTGGTTTTAAAGCTGGTAGTTAAACAGATTATTCTGTCTGGAGGTATGATAGATTCAGGTGTTTCTATATGTGAAGGTTTCGGATCCTTCCGAGAAAGAGAGTCTGCCTTGAGATTTTTGGAGCCGGGCCTATAAGTTATGATATAATCAAATCGTGAAAAGAAAAGACTCCACCTGACTTGACGTGAAGTCAGGGTTTTGTTAGATTTCAGAAATTCAAGATTCCGATGGTCAGTATATATCAGAATAGGGTGTTGTGTTCCTTCCAGAAGATGTCTCCAGAACTCCAGGGCGGATTTGATAGCAAGAAGCTCCTTATCACCAATACCATAATTCATTTCTGCAGAGGTCATTACTCTGGAGTAGTAAGATATTGGGTGAAGAGGTTCTGTTGGAGACTTTCTTTGAGAAAGGATTGCCCCAAGGGCATACTCGGAAGCATCAACCTCCAGGGTGTATTGACAACTGGGATCTGGGAACTGTAGAATCGGAGCTGTAATAAATTTCTGTTTCAGACTAATGAAAGAATCTTCTGCTGACTGATTCCAAACACATTTTATATGTTTACGTGTTAAGTAAGTCAAGGGTTGAACAATATGTGAAAACCCTTTAATGAATTTGCGATAAAAGTTCGCGAACCCTAAGAATCTCTGGATTTCTTTCTTATTACGGGGAGCAGGCCAATTGGTTATAGCATCCACCTTGTTAGATTCCATGGAGATACCTAGAGGGGATATGTTGTATCCTAAAAAGGAAATTGTATCTGTATTGAATATACACTTTTCCAGCTTAGCAAAAAGACGATGAGCTCTTAATCGTAGTAAAACCTGCTTTACATGTGACACATGTTTTTCGTATGATTCTGAGAATATAAGAATGTCGTCCAGATAGATGACAATACATACATCTAAGAGATCATGAAACACATCATTTATGAAACACTGAAACGTCGCCGGTGCGTTGCATAAACCAAACGGCATTACAGTGTATTCATAAAGGCCGTAACGTGTACGGAAGGCTGTTAACCACTCATCCCCTGCTCTCATCCTAATCAAATTGTAGGCACCTCTAAGATCCAATTTTGTATAAATTACAGCACCACGTAACCGTTCAATTAGTTCAGGAATGAGAGGCAGGGGGTATCTGTTTTTCTTTGTACATTTGTTAAGTTGCCTATAGTCAATGATTGGACGGAGACTACCATCCTTATTCTTAACAAAAAACATAGAAGCTCCAACTGAGGATGTGGAGGGTCTAATGAAGCCTTTTTTTAAGTTATCATCCAAATAATTTTTTAAATGAGCTAATTCTGGCTCTGAAAGAGGATATATATGTCCTATAGGTATGGTACTGTTTGGTATGAGATCAATAGGACAATCATACGTCCTGTGTGGTGGTAGTGTGTCTGCCTCAACCTTATCAAAAACGTCACTAAATTCTTTGTAACATTCAGGTAGGCCATTGACAGATAAATGGTATAAAGAGTGTTTGGTAAAACATGAATGTTTACAAAATGCTGAATCAAAGATCACAGACCCCTCACACCATGAAATAGTGGGGTTGTGTCTTATTAACCAGTTCAAACCAAGTATCATAGGATATACTGAAGTGGGAAGTACATCGAAAGACAATTGCTCAATATGACCAGACTTAGTTATTACAGTAATAGGAATGGTGTGATGTGTTATTGGACCTGAACTGAATAGTGAGCCATCAACCAAACGTATAGCAAGTGAAACACTCTTTTTTATTAGTGGTATCAAATTTTTAACAACAAAAGAAATATCTACAAAATTCCCAGATGCGCCAGAGTCAACTACGGCCTGTACGTCTATCTTCCGGTGATGCCACTGTAGGGAGAGAGGAAGGGACAAATGAGAAGTGAAATCATGTACCATATTGAATATATGATAACTAGGAGGTGTCTTACCCTTCTTTTGGCGAAGAAGTATTGGACAATCCTTAACAGTGTGATCTTTATCAGCACAGTATAAACAAAGGTTCAATAATTTGCGCCTAGCTTTTTCTTCTGGTTTTAGAGGACCACGAATCACTGCTACATCCATAGGTTCATCAAGGGACCTTGCTGGCAAGGTTGAAGGCGTAGCATGATAAGTGGGTAGTTTTCTGTAACTTGCATCACTGAAGGATCTTTCAGATTTTCTTTCCCTTAATCTTCGGTCTATACCAATGCTAAGTGTCATGAGGGCTTCTAAATCATCAGGAATGATACCACGTGCAAGCTCATCTTTTATTGCTTCACTGAGACCTAATCGGTATTGATTCCTTAAGGCTGGAGTGTTCCACTGAGTGTCCGGTGCCCAACGTTTGAAATCTGTGATATATTCTTCCACGACTCTCTTCCCTTGACGTAAGGACCTAATAGCTGTTTCTGCTGTGTTCTGTTTATTGTGATCCTCATAAAGCAGAGACATGGCGGAAAAAAATGCATCGAGAGAATTTAAGATGGGATCATCCTTTTCATAATAGGTATTAGCCCAAGACCTGGCCTCACCACGTAAGAATGAGATAACAGTTAATACCCTGACCCTATCTGTTGGATATGATTTAGGTTTCAGAGTAAACATCAGTGTACAAGAGTTCTTAAAATCCCTGAAAAAAGCTCTCTCCCCAGAGAATTTTTCAGGAGGGCTAATTAAAGGTTCAGCTGAATTTTCAGCTACAGGAGGTTTACTGGCAAGCTGCTCATTTATGAATTTTCTGATGTTTTGGTTCTCCAATTGTATCTCCCTTAGTCCCTGTATCATGTGATCCATACTTTGAGCTAGGGAGCCAACCCTATTGTAAAGCTCTGTTATATCCATTAAACAAAGTACTAGTTATCTTTATAGGCTTGGTAATATGTAATGTTTAAGTATGAACTAGTACCCTTGTTCATGCAGGACCACTCAGTCTCACACCTTACCTCGGGTTCACTAAGATCTAACTTGTGTGAACCCTGTTATGCTCATAGATCTGAGGGTCACTACTGTAGGATACAGAGTGAAGATGGTATACCAAAAGGAGTTGGATATGAGCTAAACAGTAATATAGTATGGTAATGTAGGATAACTCAGAATCCAAAGTTTAGGGAGAAGCTTATTTACATCCAAATTAGTTGTAGACTCGCATCACACACATATAAAATATTTACATAACTTGCACAGGCACACACACACACTTTAGATAGAGTTGTGCAGGGTAGCTTCGTTGGTTATTTACAACCAGATAAGAGATATGCAGTTTGAGAGTAGTTGTTGGGTTAAAGTCAGTTTAAGCACATAAAGTTCATCAGAGGTTAATGCAAATGGAGCAGTGCTATTTAGGCAAATGATAGATACTGCAAAAGTCACTGTGCAAGTCAATATAGTGAATCACAAGCGGAATAGTTCATGTAACAGCAAGTGCATGAGATAAACTGGTTAATAGCTTAGTATGGCAGGTAAACTTGATTACTTGATTATTTGAGGCAAGCAGTAGCAAATGACATGAAAGGCAAGATATCCTTATTTGTAAATTGGTAATACAGACCGGTAATCCTGATGATAATACATACAAACCGACTTCCCAAATAGTATCCTCAGAGTGGAGCAGAAGCGGAGTTACCGGAGAAGAAATGCACACAGCGTGTGCCGAGATTCAGTGAGAGTGTGTGGCGGCTGCGGTTTCACCTAGTGACGTCACACACCAACGGACCAGCATGCGAGTAAGCAGGAAGCAAGCAGCGAGAGAGACAGGAACAAAGTTGTGGAGCTGCAAAACCACAAGACTTGAGTAACAGGAACTAGCATCAGTAGAAGGAAATCCCAACTTAGACAGGAGGGAATAGCTGGGTGCGAAGTGTTCAGGAACAGTGGGTGACTGAACAAATTACCAAGCAACGTTCAACAGTAGGTGGAGCCTTAAATAGCAGTATGATAATTAGTAGTTAAAGGTACAGAATGGTAAAATCCTGACAAGTGGACAATTGGGAAGCGGATTTTCTGAGTCGTCAGACATTTCATCCGGGGGAGTGGGAACTCCATCCGGAAATCTTTGCCCACATAACTCAATTATGGGGCATCCCAGACATGGATCTGATGGCGTCTCGCCAGAACTTCAAGGTTCCTTCCTACGGGTCCAGATCCAGGGATCCCAAGGCGGCTCTAGTGGATGCACTAGTAGCACCTTGGACCTTCAACCTAGCTTATGTGTTCCCACCGTTTCCTCTCATTCCCAGGCTGGTAGCCAGGATCAAACAGGAGAGGGTATCGGTGATCTTGATAGCTCCTGCGTGGCCACGCAGGACTTGGTATGCAGACCTGGTGAATATGTCATCGGCTCCACCATGGAAGCTACCTCTGAGACAGGACCTTCTTGTTCAAGGTCCGTTCGAACATCCGAATCTGGCCTCACTCCAACTGACTGCTTGGAGATTGAACGCTTGATTTTATCAAAGCGAGGGTTCTCAGATTCTGTCATTGATACTCTGGTTCAGGCTAGAAAGCCTGTAACTAGAAAAATCTACCATAAAATATGGAAAAGATATATCTGTTGGTGTGAATCTAAAGGATTCCCATGGAACAAGATAAAAATTCCTAGGATTCTATCCTTTCTTCAAGAAGGTTTGGAGAAAGGATTATCTGCAAGTTCTTTGAAGGGACAGATTTCTGCTTTATCTGTTTTACTTCACAAAAAGCTGGCGGCTGTGCCAGACGTTCAAGCTTTTGTTCAGGCTCTGGTTAGAATCAAGCCTGTTTACAAAAATTTGACTCCTCCCTGGAGTCTAAATCTAGTTCTTTCAGTTCTTCAGGGGATTCCGTTTGAACCCCTACATTCCGTTGATATAAAGTTATTATCTTGGAAAGTTTTGTTTTTGGTTGCAATTTCTTCTGCAAGAAGAGTTTCAGAGTTATCTGCTCTGCAGTGTTCTCCTCCATATCTGGTGTTCCATGCAGATAAGGTGGTTTTGCGTACTAAACCTGGTTTTCTTCCGAAAGTTGTTTCTAACAAAAATATTAACCAGGAGATTGTCGTGCCTTCTTTGTGTCCTAATCCAGTTTCAAAGAAGGAACGTTTGTTGCACAACTTGGATGTAGTTCGTGCTCTCAAATTTTACTTAGCAGCTACTAAGGATTTCAGACAAACATCTTCTTTGTTTGTTGTTTATTCTGGTAAAAGGAGAGGTCAAAAAGCAACTTCTACCTCTCTCTCTTTCTGGCTTAAAAGCATTATCCGATTGGCTTATGAGACTGCCGGACGGCAGCCTCCTGAAAGAATCACAGCTCACTCCACTAGGGCTGTGGCTTCCACTTGGGCCTTCAAGAACGAGGCTTCTGTTGATCAGATATGTAAGGCAGCGACTTGGTCTTCACTGCACACTTTTACCAAATTCTACAAATTTGATACTTTTGCTTCATCTGAGGCTATTTTTGGGAGAAAGGTTTTGCAAGCTGTGGTGCCTTCCATCTAGGCGACCTGATTTGTTCCCTCCCATCATCCGTGTCCTAAAGCTTTGGTATTGGTTCCCACAAGTAAGGATGACGCCGTGGACCGGACACACCTATGTTGGAGAAAACAGAATTTATGCTTACCTGATAAATTACTTTCTCCAACGGTGTGTCCGGTCCACGGCCCGCCCTGGTTTTTAATCAGGTCTGATGATTTATTTTCTCTAACTACAGTCACCACGGTATCATATGATTTCTCCTATGCATATTCCTCCTTTACGTCGGTCGAATGACTGGGGAAGGCGGAGCCTAGGGGGGATCATGTGACCAGCTTTGCTGGGCTCTTTGCCATTTCCTGTTGGGGAAGAGAATATCCCACAAGTAAGGATGACGCCGTGGACCGGACACACCGTTGGAGAAAGTAATTTATCAGGTAAGCATAAATTCTGTTTTTGTAGTTACCAAAATTCATTTTCATATACTAGTCTGAAATTTTCTCTGTATTTTCTATCTTTCCTTTTTATAATTATATAAATCTAATTTAATTCAAAGATGGCTGCAGGCTACTTTTTTGTATTAAAGATCTAAACACTACTGTATTCTCAAAAGAAAAACTATGTAACAAGAGGCAGCAGCAGACCAATGGGGGTGGAAGAAATAGGTTATAAAATATAATTTTTTAATTGCTCCATTTAAAGAGACATGATACCCAAATGTTGACGCACTTGAAAGTGATACAGCATAGCTTTAAAAAGTTTACTAGAAAATATCACCTGAACATCTCTATCTACAAAAAGGAAGATATTTTACCTCAAAATGTCCTAAGTATTCACACCCCACTGTGAAGAGATTTTAAGCAGTCAATCAGGATTCTAGTCCTAGGACTTGCAAGAAAGTGTGCATCTAGCATGTGCAGGCACAGTCATTTTATTTTTTATTCAGTTTAAGGAAGTTTACTATGAAGTCTCATGAGATCACAGCAAAGCTATGAATGGCTTTGCTGATGCTGATTGGCAATTTTTTTTCTGTACAGCAGATTAAGTATAACTGTTCACAGAGAACTTAGGTGAGCTGAAGGTGAGGTAAAATATCTTCCCTTTTTACATCATTTTCATGTCAGCTTTTTACAGTTATGCTGCATTACTTTCAAGTGATTTAGCATATGAGTATTATGTCCCTTTAAGTATTAGCATTTGTGTATACAGACAGAAGTAAGATATAGAGGCCTTTATGTATAGAGAGATAAGATAAAGATGGCTCCTATTTATGCAAGCTCAGCCCATTTAAATGGGTTTGGGCTTCAATGAGCACAACCAGCTTATTTCATATACAACAATAAATGTAAAGGACCAATTTTCAAATAAACATAATGGTCTGTAGCTGTTATTAGAAACACATTAAGGGGAAAACAATTTTCCAGTACTTGTAACGTCACTTGCCATGCAATTTCTGAGGCCTAATTTGTACTAACATTGATTATCCCAATCCTCAATCCAGTGCACCACATTGTGTAATATTTTGCATATTCTACCCTTATTCTCTTCACAGTTTGTCCACCAGGATGTCTGGACTGTGATGACACAAATAACTGCAAGCTTTGTGACAGCAAAACATTTCTAAAGAATCATGTTTGTGTTTCCCATTGCGGCCATGGCTACTCAGGCAATCCTAATAACAGGAGATGTGAAGGTGAGTTTTTTTTTTTTGTTCGCTAACTTCAAAAACTTGAGGGTACAGATTATCTCATTAGTTCTGCAAATGGAAAATCCACGTTAGAGTGGGATTTTAGTCCCAGTTCGGGACTTGAACTCTCCCTTTATGAATTGCTTGAAAACATCTGTTGCCGTTTACTGACTCTCTCTTTATCCTCTGCCTAAATCTTATAGCATTTTTTTTCTTCTTCCAAAGCGGGCAGTACAGCCAATAAGAATTCACCACCCACTGTAATGAGGAATAGCAAAGTGCACACACTCGCCTCTGCAGATGCTGGGCGCCCGCTTTCGCTATGAAACTGCTGAAGAAAGCAGTGAATCGTGGGTTTAAGAGCTAGAGACAATAAAGTCAAAATAAAACTTTTATAATTCAGATAGGTCTTGCAGTTTTAAGAGACTTTCCAATGTACTTTTATTATCAAATTGTGCAGTCTCTTTATATATGCACACTTTCTGAGGAATCAGCTCCTACTGAGCATGTGCAAGAGTTCACAGTGTATACGTATACTAGTCTGTGATTGACTGATGGCTGTCACATGAAACCCCAAAATAATCTTTCATGATTCAGACAGAGCATACAATTTTAAATTTCTTTCCAATTAAATTCTATTATCTAATTTGCATACCTCTCTTGGTAACAATTGTTGAAAAGCATACTTAGGTAGGCTCAGGGGCTGGGATCTAGCTGTTGATTGGTGGCTGCACATATATACCTCTTACCATTGGCTTATCAATGTATTCAGCTAGTTCCCAGTAGTGCATTTCTGCTCCTTCAATAAAGGATACTAAGAGAATGAAGGAAAATTGATAATAGAAATAAATTAGAAAGTTAAAGAAAAGGAACATGAAACCCCAAATTTGTATTCTATGATTCAGATAGAGCATATATTTTTAAACAACTTTTCAGTTTACTTCTATTATCAATTTTGCGTAATTCTCCTGGAATCCTTTATTGAAGGAGCAGCAATGAACTACTGGGAGCTAGCTGAACACATTGGTAAGCCAATTAAAAGAGACAAATATGTACAGCAAATTAAGTAATAGAATAAATTGGAAAGTTGTTTAAAATTATAAGCTTTATCTGAATCATAATAAAAAAAATTGGGTTTCGTGTCCCTTGAAGTAAATTGTGAAGTGTGTTAGAAAAAATGCATTTCTACTGTATTTAACCCCTTAATGACAACTGACGTACCAGGTACGTCATGCATTAACAAGCAGTTAATGACAATGGACGTACCTGGTACGTCAGTTGTCTAACAGAGTGCTGGAAGTGATCACAATCACTTCCAGCAGCTCTGAGGGTATTGCAGTGATGCCTCGATATGGAGGCATCCTGCAATACCACTTTACAAGCTTCCGATGCAGAGAGAGACACTCTGTGGCCCTCTCTGCACTGGTAGCGATGGTGCCGATGGTGCCGTTTGACCGGGTGGGAGGAGGGAGCGTGTGCGCGCGTGCACGATGCGCGCGTGCACGAGGGCCTGCACGTGGACGCGTGTGCACGTGGACGCGCGTGCACGTGCACGCATTAGCCACACTGACACCAATGAAGTTAGGAAGGGGGAAAAAAAGTAAAAAAATTTTTTTTTCCATATAAAAGGATCTGGGAGGGGGAGGGGGTGGGGGTATTGTGGGGGGGCTGCTACACTACAGAAATAATTAAAAATAAAAATAAAAGTTAAAAATAAAATTAAAATACTTTGGTTTGTGGGGCCAAACTGGGTGCTGGCAGACAGCTGCCAGTACCCAAGATGGCGGTAATTAGGTAGGGGAGAGGGTTAGAGAGCTGGAGGGGGGGATCAGGGAGGTTGGTGCTAAGGAAGGGGTTCATCACAACTAAAATATTTTATTATTTTTATTTAAAAAAAAAAAAAAAAACTCTTTTATTTAGTACTGGCAGACTTTCTGCCAGTACTTAAGATGGCGGGAACAATTGTGGGGTGGGGGAGGGAAGAGAGCTGTTTGGGAGGGATCAGGGGGTGGGATGTGTCAGGTGGGAGGCTGATCTCTAAAATTAACCCTGCAAGCTCCTTACAAGCTACCTAATTTAACCCCTTCACTGCTGGGCATAATTCACGTGTGGTGCGCAGCAGCATTTAGCGGCCTTCTAATTACCAAAAAGCAACGCCAAAGCCATATAAGTCTGCTATTTCTGAACAAAGGGGATCCCAGAGAAGCTTTTACAACAATTTCTGCCATAATAACACAAGCTGTTTGTAAATAATTTCAGTGAGAAACCTAAAATTGTGAAAAATGTAAAGTTTTTTTTTTGTTTGCTCGCATTTGGCGGTGAAATGGTGGCATAAAATATACCAAAATGGGCCTAGATCAATACTTGGGGTTGTCTACTACACTACACTAAAGCTAAAATTAACACTACAAGCTCCCTACAAGCTCCCTAATTAACCCCTTCACTCCTGGACATAAAACACGTGTGGTGCGCAGCGGCATTTAGCGGCCTTCTAATTACCAAAACGCAACCACAAAGCCATATAAGTCTGTTATTTCTGAAAAAGGGGATCCCAGAGAAGAATTTACAACCATTTGTGCCATAATTGCAGAAGCTGTTTATAAATAATTTCACTGGGAAACCTAAAGTTTGTGACAAAATTTGTGAAAAAGTGAACTTTTTTTTTTTTTTTATCGCATTTGGCGGTGAAATGGTGGCATGAAATATACCAAAATGGGCCTAGATCAATACTTTGGGATGTCTTCTAAAACAAAATATATACATGTCAAGGGATATTCAGGTATTCCTGACAGATATCAGGGTTCCAAAGTAACTAGCGCTAATTTTGAAAAAAAGTGGTTTGGAAATAGTAAAGTGCTACTTGTATTTATTGCCCCATAAATTGCAAAAAAAGCAAAGAACGTGCAAACATTGGGTATTTCTAAACTCAGGACAAAATTTATAAACTATTTAGCATCAGTGTTTTTTGGTGATTGTAGATGTGTAACAGATTTTGGGGGTCAAAGTTAGAAAAAGTGTGTTTTTTTCCATTTTTTCCTCATATTTTATCATTTTTGTTTAGTAAATTATAAGATATGATGAAAATAATGGTATCTTTAGAAAGTCCATTTAATGGCGAGAAAAACGGTATATAATATGTGTTGGTACAGTAAACGAGTAAGAGGAAAATTACAGCTAAACGCAAACACTGCAGAAATGTAAAAATAGCCATTGTCATTAAGGGTAAGAAAATTTAAAAATGGTCCGGTCATTAAGGGGTTAATTGCTCTTTAATTGACGTATTGTAGGCTGAGCACACCGTAAAGCAGAGGCAAGTGCGCAAGGTCTGCTTTTCTACATTACAGTAGGGGGTAGCTTCTTATTGGCTATAAAATCCTAAAGGATCTAGACGAAGGATAAAGGGGATAAGTGAGAAACGGGGGATTTCAAAACAGCTCATATTGGGAGAGTTGAAGTCCTGGAATGGGCCAGATCATTACCTTTAAACAGCTATTTGTACTTGAATATGAGAATATGTCCCTTTAAAGAGAGGTTAAAATCTGCTTGCTTTTTTTTTGTAACAATTCTGCTTTTCCCACTCTCCCTATTGAAGCCAAAAGACAAATTCTTGGTTATAAAACTAGGTTGTAAAATTTGCTTTTTGACTCCACTTATGAGTGTGGGATAAGCACAATTTATTCTAAACAAAAGCAAGAGGTTTAAAGGGACATGAAACCTAAAAGATTTATTTCATGTAATTGGCAAGAGTCCATGAGCTAGTGACGTATGGGATATACAATCCTACCAGGAGGGGCAAAGTTTCCCAAACCTCAAAATGCCTATAAATACACCCCTCACCACACCCACAATTCAGTTTTACAAACTTTGCCTCCTATGGAGGTGGTGAAGTAAGTTTGTGCTAAGATTTCTACGTTGATATGCGCTTCTCAGCATTTTGAAGCCCGATTCCTCTCAGAGTACAGTGAATGTCAGAGGGATGTGAAGGGAGTATCACCTATTGAATGCAATGGTTTTCCTCACGGGAGATCTATTTCATAGGTTCTCTGTTATCGGTCTTAGAGATTCATCTCCTACCTCCCTTTTCAGATCGACGATATACTCTCATATTCCATTACCTCTACTAATAACTGTTTTAGTACTGATTTGGCTATCTGCTATATGTGGATGGGTGTCTTATGGTAAGTATGTTTTCATTACTTAAGACACTCTCAGCTATGGTTTGGCACTTTATGTATTTATATAAAGTTCAAAATATATGTATTGTACTTATATTTGCCATGATTCAGGTTTCAGTATATTTCCTTTTGCAGACTTTCAGTTTCATATATGGGAAATGCATTGTTTAGGAAAATGTGGCCTAGATTTAGAGTTCGGCGGTAGCCGTCAAAACCAGCGTTAGAGGCTCCTAACGCTGGTTTTGGCCGCCCGCTGGTATTTGGAGTCAGTGATTAAAGGGTCTAACGCTCACTTTTCAGCCGCGACTTTTCCATACCGCAGATCCCCCTACGCCATTTGCGTAGCCTATCTTTTCAATGGGATCTTTCTAACGCTGGTATTTAGAGTCGTTTCTGCAGTGAGCGTTAGAGCTCTAACGACAAGATTCCAGCCGCCTGAAAATAGCAGGAGTTAAGAGCTTTCTGGCTAACGCCGGTTTATAAAGCTCTTAACTACTGTACCCTAAAGTACACTAACACCCATAAACTACCTATGTACCCCTAAACCGAGGTCCCCCCACATCGCCGCCACTCGATTAAAATTTTTAACCCCTAATCTGCCGACCGCCACCTACGTTATACTTATGTACCCTTAATCTGCTGCCCCTAACCCCGCCGACCCCTATATTATATTTATTAACCCCTAACTTGCCCCCCACAACGTCGCCGCAAGCTACTTAAAATAATTAACCCCTAATCTTCCGACCGCAAATCGCCGCCACCTACGTTATCCCTATGTACCCCTAATCTGCTGCCCCTAACATCGCCGACCCCTATGTTATATTTATTAACCCCTAATCTGCCCCCCACAACGTCGCCGACACCTACCTACACTTATTAACCCCTAATCTGCCGAGCGGACCTGAGCGCTACTATAATAAATGTATTAACCCCTAATCCGCCTCACTAACCCTATCATAAATATTATTAACCCCTAATCTGCCCTCCCTAACATCGCCGACACCTAACTTCAATTATTAACCCCTAATCTGCCGACCGGAGCTCACCGCTATTCTAATAAATGTATTAACCCCTAAAGCTAAGTCTAACCCTAACACTAACACCCCCCTAACTTAAATATAATTTACATCTAACGAAATAAATTAACTCTTATTAAATAACATTCCTATTTAAAGCTAAATACTTACCTGTAAAATAAATCATAATATAGCTACAATATAAATTACATTTATATTATAGCTATTTTAGGATTAATATTTATTTTACAGGCAACTTGGTATTTATTTTAACTAGGTACAATAGCTATTAAATAGTTAAGAACTATTTAATAGTTACCTAGTTAAAATAATTACAAATTGACCTGTAAAATAAATCCTAACCTAAGTTATAATTAAACCTAACACTACCCTATCAATAAAATAATTAAATAAACTACCTACAATTACCTACAATTAACCTAACACTACACTATCAATAAATTAAATAAACACAATTGCTACAAATAAATACAATTAAATAAACTATCTAAAGTACAAAAAATAAAAAAGAACTAAGTTACAGAAAATAAAAAAATATTTACAAACATAAGAAAAATATTACAACAATTTTAAACTAATTACACCTACTCTAAGCCCCCTAATAAAATAACAAAGACCCCCAAAATAAAACATTCCCTACCCTATTCTAAAATACAAAAATTACAAGCTCTTTTACCTTACCAGCCCTGAACAGGGCCCTTTGCGGGGCATGCCCCAAGAATTTCAGCTCTTTTGCCTGTAAAAAAAAACATACAATACCCCCCCCCCAACATTACAACCCACCACCCACATACCCCTAATCTAACCCAAACCCCCCTTAAATAAACCTAACACTAAGCCCCTGAAGATCTTCCTACCTTGTCTTCACCTCACCAGGTATCACCGATCCGTCCTGGCTCCAAGATCTTCATCCAACCCAAGCGGGGGTTGGCGATCCATAATCCGGTGCTCCAAAGTCTTCCTCCTATCCGGCAAGAAGAGGACATCCGGACCGGCAAACATCTTCTCCAAGCGGCATCTTCTATGTTCTTCCATCCGATGACGACCGGCTCCATCTTGAAGACCTCCAGCGCGGATCCATCCTCTTCTTCCGACGACTAGACGACGAATGACGGTTCCTTTAAGGGACGTCATCCAAGATGGCGTCCCTCGAATTCCGATTGGCTGATAGGATTCTATCAGCCAATCGGAATTAAGGTAGGAATTTTCTGATTGGCTGATGGAATCAGCCAATCAGAATCAAGTTCAATCCGATTGGCTGATCCAATCAGCCAATCAGATTGAGCTCGCATTCTATTGGCTGTTCCGATCAGCCAATAGAATGCGAGCTCAATCTGATTGGCTGATGGGATCGGCCAATCGGATTGAACTTGATTCTGATTGGCTGATTCCATCAGCCAATCAGAAAATTCCTACCTTAATTCCGATTGGCTGATAGAATCCTATCAGCCAATCGGAATTCGAGGGACGCCATCTTGGATGACGTCCCTTAAAGGAACCGTCATTCGTCGTCTAGTCGTCGGAAGAAGAGGATGGATCCGCGCTGGAGGTCTTCAAGATGGAGCCGGTCGTCATCGGATGGAAGAACATAGAAGATGCCGCTTGGAGAAGATGTTTGCCGGTCCGGATGTCCTCTTCTTGCCGGATAGGAGGAAGACTTTGGAGCACCGGATTATGGATCGCCAACCCCCGCTTGGGTTGGATGAAGATCTTGGAGCCAGGACGGATCGGTGATACCTGGTGAGGTGAAGACAAGGTAGGAAGATCTTCAGGGGCTTAGTGTTAGGTTTATTTAAGGGGGGTTTGGGTTAGATTAGGGGTATGTGGGTGGTGGGTTGTAATGTTGGGGGGGGGTATTGTATGTTTTTTTTTACAGGCAAAAGAGCTGAAATTCTTGGGGCATGCCCCGCAAAGGGCCCTGTTCAGGGCTGGTAAGGTAAAAGAGCTTGTAATTTTTGTATTTTAGAATAGGGTAGGGAATTTTTTATTTTGGGGGTCTTTGTTATTTTATTAGGGGGCTTAGAGTAGGTGTAATTAGTTTAAAATTGTTGTAATATTTTTCTTATGTTTGTAAATATTTTTTTATTTTCTGTAACTTAGTTCTTTTTTATTTTTTGTACTTTAGATAGTTTATTTAATTGTATTTATTTGTAGCAATTGTGTTTAATTTATTTATTGATAGTGTAGTGTTAGGTTAATTGTAGGTAATTGTAGGTAGTTTATTTAATTATTTTATTGATAGTGTAGTGATAGGTTTAATTGTAACTTAGGTTAGGATTTATTTTACAGGTCAATTTGTAATTATTTTAACTAGGTAACTATTAAATAGTTCTTAACTATTTAATAGCTATTGTACCTAGTTAAAATAAATACCAAGTTGCCTGTAAAATAAATATTAATCCTAAAATAGCTATAATATAAATGTAATTTATATTGTAGCTATATTAGGATTTATTTTACAGGTAAGTATTTAGCTTTAAATAGGAATAATTTATTTAATAAGAGTTAATTTATTTCGTTAGATAAAAATTATATTTAACTTAGGGGGGTGTTAGTGTTAGGGTTAGACTTAGCTTTAGGGGTTAATACATTTATTAGAATAGCGGTGAGCTCCGGTCGGCAGATTAGGGGTTAATAATTGAAGGTAGGTGTCGGCGATGTTAGGGAGGGCAGATTAGGGGTTAATACTATTTATGATAGGGTTAGTGAGGCGGATTAGGGGTTAATACATTTATTATAGTAGCGCTCAGGTCCGCTCGGCAGATTAGGGGTTAATAAGTGTAGGTAGGTGTCGGCGACGTTGTGGGGGGCAGATTAGGGGTTAATAAATATAACATAGGGGTCGGCGATGTTAGGGCAGCAGATTAGGGGTACATAGGGATAACGTAGGTGGCGGCGGTTTACGGAGCGGCAGATTAGGGGTTAAAAGTGTAATGCAGGGGTCAGCGATAGCGGGGGCGGCAGATTAGGGGTTAATAAGTGTAAGGTTAGGGGTGTTTAGACTCGGGGTACATGTTAGAGTGTTAGGTGCAGACGTAGGAAGTGTTTCCCCATAGGAAACAATGGGGCTGCGTTAGGAGCTGAACGCTGCTTTTTTGCAGGTGTTAGGTTTTTTTTCAGCTCAAACAGCCCCATTGTTTCCTATGGGAGAATCGTGCACGAGCACGTTTTTGAGGCCGGCCGCGTCCGTAAGCAACTCTGGTATCGAGAGTTGCATTTGCGGTAAAAATGCTCTACGCTCCTTTTTTGGAGCCTAACGCAGCATTTGTTTGAACTCTCGATACCAGAGTTAAATTTATGGTGCGGCCAGAAAAAAACCCGCGGAGCGTTAACAGCCCTTTTACCACCGAACTCTAAATCTAGGCCTGTATTTCTTACCTGGGGTATAGTCTTTTTTCAATTGACTGTCATTTTAAATTTGCGGGCAGAATTAGGCTCACGAGGGCGCGAAATACCAAAGTATATTGCATCATTTTTGGTGCAAGATTTTTTTGGCGCAAAGTCACGTTCGATGACGCAAATTCGTCATTTCCGGTGTCTTTGTTGACGCCGAGTCCTTTTACAAGGTTGCGTCTTCAATGACGCGAGTGTGTCATTTCCAGATCTTGTTAGCGCCAAAAAAAATTCTCTGTTTGTTTGTGCATCATATTTGGCACCAAATGTTTTCATTATTTTAATCCCCATTCCTATATGCCTCTTGCCTTTTTTCTCTATCAGAGGGCTATGCTGTTTGCATTTTTTGTCCCATTCCTGAAACTGCCATATAAGGAAATTGATAATTTTGCTTTATATGTTGTTTTTTCTCTTACATTTGCAAGATGTCTCAATCTGATCCTGTCTCAGAAATCACTGTTGGAACCCTGCTGACTGATAACAGTTCTACCAAAGCTAAGTACATTTGTTGTAATCTTGTGGAGATTATATCCCCAGCTGTGGTTTGTAATAGGTTGTCATGATAAACTTTTACATGCAGAGAATGTGTCCATCAGTAATAGTACATTGCCTGTTGCTTTTCCTTTTACATCTAATGTACAAGATATACCTGTGAATTTATAAGAATTTATTGCTGATTCTATTCAGAAGGCTTTGTTTGCCATTCCGCCTTCTAATAAATGTAAAGGTCTTTTAAAACTTCTCATAAATTGATGACATTTCAAATGACCGACAATATACTGAATTATCCTCTTCTGATGAGGATCTATCTGATTCAGAAGATCCTTCCTCAGATATTGACACTGACAAATCTACTTATTTATTTAAAATGGAGTACATTTGTTTTTTGTTAAGAAGTGTTGATTATATTGGATATTGAGGAGACTAGTCCTCTTGATATTAAAACTAGTAAACGTTTAAATTCTGTTTATAAACCTCCTGTGGTTATTCCAGAGGTTTTTCCAGTTCCTGATGCTACTTCTGATATGATTTCTAAGGAATGGAATAGGCCTGGTATTTCTTTTATTCCTTCTTCAAGGTTTAAAAAATTGTATCCTTTGCCAGCAGTTACATTGGAGTTTTTGGAAAAGATCCCCAAAGTGATGAGGCTATCTCTACTCTTGCTAAACGTACTACTATTCCTATGGAAGTTAGTATTTCTTTTAAAGATCCTTTAGATAGGAAACTTGAATCTTATCTAAGGAAAGCCTATTTATATTCAGGCCTGCAATTTCTTTGGCTGATGTTGCAGCTGCATTAATTTTTTTGGTTGGAAAATTTAGCACAACAAGAATTGGATTCTGGTTTGTCTAGCATTGTTCACTTGCTTCAACATGCTAATCATTTTATTTGTGATGCATTTTTTGATATCATCAAAATAGATGTTAAATCTATGTTTTTAGCTATTTTAGCTAGAAGAACTTTGTGGCTTAAATCTTGGAATGCTGAAATGACTTCTAAGTCCAGATTGCTATCTCTTTCTTTCCAAGGTAATAAGTTATTTGGTTCTCAATTGGATTCAATTATTTCAACTGTCACTGGGGGGGAAGGGAATTTTTTTGCCTCAGCATAAAAGACCTAAGGGTAAATCTAAAGCTTCTAACCGTTTTCGTTCCTTTCAACAAAATAAGGAACAGAAACCTAATCCTTCCCCCAAGGAATCTGTTACCAATTGGAAACCTTCTTCAAATTGGAATAAATCCAAGCCATTTAAGAAGCCCCCAAGTCTGCATGCAGGTGCGGTCCTCATTCCAGCTCAGCTGGTAGGGGGCAGATTAAGATTTTTCAAGGATGTTTGGACAAATTCTGTCCAAAATCAATGGATTCTGAGTATTGTCTCTCAGGGGTACCAAATAGGATTCAGAGTAAGACCTCTTGTGAGAAGATATTTCTTCTGTTATGTGTGATCAGTCCACGGGTCATCATTACTTCTGGGATATTATCTGCTCCCCTACAGGAAGTGCAAGAGGATTCACCCAGCAGAGTTGCTATATAGCTCCTCCCCTCTACGTCACCTCCAGTCATTCTCTTGCACCCAAAGACTAGATAGGAGGTGTGAGAGGACTATGGTGATTATACTTAGTTTTTATAACTTCAATCAAAAGTTTGTTATTTTACAATAGCACCGGAGCGTGTTATTACTTCTCTGGCAGAGTTTGAAGAAGAATCTACCAGAGTTTTTCTTATGATTTTAACCGGAGTAGTTAAGATCATATTGCTGTTTCTCGGCCATCTGAGGGAGGTAAAAGCTTCAGATCAGGGGACAGCGGGCAGTTGAATCTGCATTGAGGTATGTAGCAGTTTTTATTTTCTGAATGGAATTGATGAGAAAATCCTGCCATACCGTTATAATGACATGTATGTATACTCTACACTTCAGTATTCTGGGGATGGTATTTCACCGGAATTACTCTGTAAAAGTACATTAAACCTTTTAATAGGTATTTAATTCATGTTAAACGTTTTTGCTGGAATGTAGAATCGTTTGCATTTCTGAGGTACTGAGTGAATAAATATTTGGGCATTATTTTTCCACTTGGCAGTTTGCTTGTTTTGATTATGACAGTTTCGTTTCTCTCTCACTGCTGTGTGTGAGGGGGAGGGGCCGTTTTTGGCGCTCTTTGCTACGCATCAAAAATTTTCAGTCAGTTACTCTTGTATTTTCTGCATGATCCGGTTCATCTCTAACAGAACTCAGGGGTCTTCAAACTTCTTTGAAGGGAGGTAGATTCTCTCAGCAGAGCTGTGAGACTTATGTAGTGACTGTGTTTTAAAACGTTGCTCTGTGATTTTTATGTTTAAAATTTAATTAGTGTTACTTTACTAATGGGAACAAACCTTTGCTAACAAGTTGTGTTGTTTTTAAAGAGTGATGCTATAACTGTTTTTCAGTTCATTATTTCAACTGTCATTTAATCGTTTAGTGCTTCTTTGAGGCACAGTACGTTTTTGTTAAATAAGATTGTAACCAAGTTGCATGTTTATTGCTAGTGTGTTAAACATGTCTGATTCAGAGGAAGATACCTGTGTCATTTGTTCCAATGCCAAGGTGGAGCCCAATAGAAATTTATGTACTAACTGTATTGATACTACTTTAAATAAAAGCCAATCTGTACAAATTGAACAAATTTCACCAAACAGCGAGGGGAGAGTTATGCCGTCTAACTCGCCTCACGTGTCAGTACCTGCGTCTCCCGCCCGGGAGGTGCGTGATATTATGGCGCCTAGTACATCTGGGCAGCCATTACAGATAACATTACAAGATATGGCTACTGTTATGACTGAAGTTTTGGCTAAGTTACCAGAACTAAGAGGCAAGCGTGATCACTCTGGGGTGAGAACAGAGTGCGCTGATAATTCTAGGGCCATGTCTGATACTGCGTCACAGCTTGCAGAGCATGAGGACGGAGAGCTTCATTCTGTAGGTGACGGTTCTGATCCAAGCAGATTGGATTCAGATATTTCAAATTTTAAATTTAAATTGGAAAACCTCCGTGTATTACTAGGGGAGGTCTTAGCGGCTCTTAACGATTGTAACACTGTTGCAATACCAGAGAAAATGTGTAGGTTGGATAAATACTTTGCGGTAAATGGGAGTGACGAGTACTGACGTTTTTCCTATACCTAAGAGATTAACTGAAATTGTTACTAAGGAGTGGGATAGACCCGGTGTGCCGTTCTCACCCCCTCCAATATTTAGAAAGATGTTTCCAATAGACGCCACCACACGGGACTTATGGCAAACGGTCCCTAAAGTGGAGGGAGCAGTCTCTACTTTAGCTAAGCGCACCACTATCCCGGTGGAGGATAGCTGTGCTTTTTCAGATCCTATGGATAAAAAATTAGAGGGTTACCTTAAGAAAATGTTTGTTCAACAAGGTTTTATATTGCAACCCCTTGCATGCATCGCGCCGATTACGGCTGCGGCAGCATTTTGGATTGAGTCTCTGGAAGAGAACCTTAGTTCCACTACGCTGGACGACATTACGGACAGGCTTAGAGTCCTTAAACTAGCTAATTCATTCATTTCGGAGGCCGTAGTACATTTAACCAAACTTACGGCTAAGAATTCAGGATTCGCCATTCAGGCACGTAGGGCGCTGTGGCTAAAATCCTGGTCGGCTGATGTAACTTCTAAGTCCAAATTACTTAATATACCTTTCAAGGGGCAAACTTTATTTGGGCCCGGTTTGAAAGAAATTATCGCTGACATTACAGGAGGTAAGGGCCACGCTCTACCTCAAGACAAAGCCAAAGCTAAGGCTAGACAGTCTAATTTTCGTCCCTTTCGGAATTTCAAAGCAGGTGCAGCATCAACTTCCACTGCACCAAAACAGGAAGGAGCTGTTGCTCGTTACAGACAAGGCTGGAAACCTAACCAGTCCTGGAATAAGGGCAAGCAGGCCAGAAAACCTGCTGCTGCCCCTAAGACAGCATGAACCGAGGGCCCCCGATCCGGGACCGGATCTAGTGGGGGGCAGACTCTCTCTCTTCGCCCAGGCTTGGGCAAGAGATGTCCAGGATCCCTGGGCGCTAGAGATCATATCTCAGGGATACCTTCTAGACTTCAAATTATCTCCCCCAAGAGGGAGATTTCATCTGTCAAGGTTGTCAACAAGCCAAATAAAGAAGGACGCGTTTCTACGCTGTGTACAAGATCTATTATTAATGGGAGTGATCCATCCGGTTCCGCGGTCGGAACAAGGACAAGGGTTTTACTCAAACCTGTTTGTGGTCCCCAAAAAAGAGGGAACTTTCAGGCCAATCTTGGATTTAAAGATCCTAAACAAATTCCTAAGAGTTCCATCGTTCAAAATGGAAACTATTCGGACAATCTTACCCATGATCCAAAAGGGTCAGTACATGACCACAGTGGATTTAAAGGATGCTTACCTTCACATACCGATTCACAAAGATCATTACCGGTATCTAAGGTTTGCCTTTTTAGACAGGCATTACCAGTTTGTAGCCCTTCCATTCGGATTGGCTACGGCTCCAAGAATCTTCACAAAGGTTCTGGGTGCCCTTCTAGCGGTTCTGAGACCGCGAGGAATTTCGGTAGCTCCGTACCTAGACGACATTCTGATACAAGCTTCAAGCTTTCAAACTGCCAAGTCTCATACAGAGTTAGTTCTGGCATTTCTAAGGTCGCATGGATGGAAAGTGAACGAAAAGAAGAGTTCTCTCTTGCCTCTCACAAGAGTTCCATTCTTGGGGACTCTTATAGATTCTGTAGAAATGAAGATTTATCTGACAGAAGACAGATTAACAAAGCTTCTAAATACATGCCGTGTCCTTCATTCCATTCAACTCCCGTCAGTAGCTCAATGCATGGAGGTGATCGGCTTAATGGTAGCAGCAATGGACATAGTACCCTTTGCACGCCTACATCTCAGACCGCTGCAATTGTGCATGCTGAGTCAGTGGAATGGGGATTACTCAGATTTGTCCCCCACTCTGAATCTGGATCAAGAGACCAGAAACTCTCTTCTATGGTGGCTTTCTCGGCCACATCTGTCCAGGGGGATGCCGTTCAGCAGGCCGGACTGGACAATTGTAACAACAGACGCCAGCCTTCTAGGTTGGGGCGCTGTCTGGAATTCTCTGAAGGCTCAGGGACAATGGAGTCAGGAGGAAAGTCTCCTGCCAATAAACATTCTGGAATTGAGAGCAGTTCTCAATGCCCTTCTAGCTTGGCCCCAGTTAAAGACTCGGGGGTTCATCAGGTTTCAGTCGGACAACATCACGACTGTAGCTTACATCAACCATCAGGGAGGGACAAGAAGCTCCCTAGCAATGATAGAAGTATCAAAGATAATTCGCTGGGCAGAGTCTCACTCTTGCCACCTATCAGCAATCCACATCCCGGGAGTGGAGAACTGGGAGGCGGATTTCTTGAGTCGCCAGACTCTTCATCCGGGGGAGTGGGAACTTCATCCGGAGGTCTTTGCCCAAATACTTCGACGTTGGGGCAAACCAGAGATAGATCTCATGGCGTCTCGCCAGAACGCCAAACTTCCTCGCTACGGATCCAGATCCAGGGATCCGGGAGCGGTTCTGATAGATGCTTTGACAGCACCTTGGAACTTCAGGATGGCTTATGTGTTTCCACCCTTCCCGCTGCTTCCTCGATTGATTGCCAAAATCAAACAGGAGAGAGCATCAGTGATTCTAATAGCGCCTGCATGGCCGCGCAGGACTTGGTATGCAGATCTAGTGGACATGTCATCCTGTCCGCCTTGGTCTCTACCTCTAAGACAGGACCTTCTGATTCAGGGTCCATTCAAACATCAAAGTCTAACTTCTCTGAAGCTGACTGCTTGGAAATTGAACGCTTGATTTTATCAAAACGTGGTTTTTCTGAGTCGGTTATTGATACCCTGATACAGGCTAGGAAGCCTGTTACCAGAAAGATTTACCATAAAATATGGCGTAAATACCTATACTGGTGTGAATCCAAAGATTACTCCTGGAGTAAGGTTAGGATTCCTAGGATATTGTCTTTTCTACAAGAAGGTTTAGAAAAGGGTTTATCGGCTAGCTCATTAAGGGGACAGATCTCAGCTCTGTCCATCTTGTTGCACAGGCGTCTGTCAGAAAATTCAGACATCCAGGCTTTTTGTCAGGCTTTAGCTAGGATCAAGCCTGTGTTTAAAACTGTTGCTCCGCCATGGAGTTTAAACTTAGTTCTTAACGTTTTACAGGGTGTTCCGTTTGAACCCCTTCATTCCATTGATATAAAATTGTTATCTTGGAAAGTTCTATTTTTAATGGCTATTTCCTCGGCTCGAAGAGTCTCTGAGTTATCAGCCCTACATTGTGATTCTCCTTATCTGATCTTTCACTCAGACAAGGTAGTTCTGCGTACTAAACCTGGGTTCTTACCTAAGGTTGTCTCTAACAGGAATATCAATCAAGAGATTGTTGTTCCATCCTTGTGTCCAAATCCTTCTTCAAAGAAGGAACGTCTTCTACACAATCTGGATGTAGTTCGTGCCCTCAAGTTCTACTTGCAGGCAACTAAAGATTTTCGCCAAACTTCTTCCCTGTTTGTCGTTTATTCTGGACAGAGGAGAGGTCAAAAAGCTTCTGCTACCTCTCTCTCTTTTTGGCTTCGTAGCATAATACGTTTAGCCTATGAGACTGCTGGACAGCAGCCTCCTGAAAGAATTACAGCTCATTCCACTAGAGCTGTGGCTTCCACTTGGGCCTTTAAGAATGAGGCCTCTGTTGAACAGATTTGCAAGGCTGCAACTTGGTCTTCGCTTCATACTTTTTCCAAATTTTACAAATTTGACACTTTTGCTTCTTCGGAGGCTATTTTTGGGAGAAAGGTTCTTCAGGCAGTGGTTCCTTCTGTATAATGAGCCTGCCTATCCCTCCCGTCATCCGTGTACTTTTGCTTTGGTATTGGTATCCCAGAAGTAATGATGACCCGTGGACTGATCACACATAACAGAAGAAAACATAATTTATGCTTACCTGATAAATTCCTTTCTTCTGTTGTGTGATCAGTCCACGGCCCGCCCTGTTTTTTACGGCAGGTACATATTTTTTAAATTATAATTCAGTCACCACTACACCCTTGGCTTCTCCTTTCTCGTTGGTCTTTGGTCGAATGACTGGAGGTGACGTAGAGGGGAGGAGCTATATAGCAACTCTGCTGGGTGAATCCTCTTGCACTTCCTGTAGGGGAGCAGATAATATCCCAGAAGTAATGATGACCCGTGGACTGATCACACAACAGAAGAAAGGAATTTATCAGGTAAGCATAAATTATGTTTTTCTCTCACGCACCTCAGCAAATCCAGTAAAGGCTCAGGCTTTCCTGAAGTGTGTTTCAGACCTGGAGTTTTCAGGGGTAATCATGCCAGTTCCGTTTCAGGAGCAGGGTCTGGGGTTTTATTTAATTCTATTCGTTGTCCCAAAGAAAGAAAATTCATTCAGACCAGTTCTGGATCTGAAAATTTTGAATCGTTATGTAAGAGTACCAATTTTCAAAATGGTAACTATAAGGACTATTCTGCCTTTTGTTCAGCAAGAGCATTATATGTCCACCATAGACTTACAGGATGCATATCTTCATATTCTGATTCATCCAGATCATTATCAGTTTCTGAGATTCTCTTTTTCTAGACAAGCATTACCAATTTGTCCCTCTTCCTTTTGGCCTAGCGACAGCTCCAAGAATCTTTTCATAAGATCTCGGTGCCCTACTCTCTGTAATCAGAGAGCGGGGTATTGCAGTGTTTCCTTATTTGGACAATATCTTGGTACTAGCTCTGTCTTTATATTCTGCAGAATCTCACACGAATCAACTAGTGTTGTTTCTTCGAAAACATGGTTGGAGGATCAATTTACCAAAAAGTTCTTTGATTCCTTTGACAAGGGTCACCTTTTTAGGTTTCCAGATAGATTCAGTGTCCATGACTCTGTCTCTGAAAAGAGACGTTTAAAATTGGTTACAGCCTGTCAGAACCTTCAGTCTCAGTCATTTCCTTCAGTAACTATGTGCATGGAGGTTTTAGGTCTCTTGACTGCAGTATCGGACACGATCCCCTTTGCTCGTTTTCATATGAGACTTCTCCAGCTTTGTATGCTGAACCAATGGTGCAGGGATTATACAAGGATATCACAATTAATATCCTTAAATCCCAATGTTCGACTATCTCTGACTTGGTGGTTAGATCACCATCATATAGTTCTAGGGGCCTCTTTTGTTCGTCCAACCTGGACTGTGATCTCAACAGATGCGAGTCTTTCAGGTTGGGGAGCTGTTTGGGGATCTCTGACAGCACAAGGGGTTTGGAAATCTCAAGTTTGGCCTCTGTTGAAGAGAGAACAGTTCATTTGTTTTCAGACAGACAATATCAGAACTGTGGCATATGTCAATCATCAGGGTGGGACTCCCAGTCCCCAAGTTATGAAAGAAGTATCCCGGATACTTGCTTGGGCGGAATCCAGCTCCTGTCTAATTTCTGCGGTTCATATCCCAGGTATAGACAATTGGGAAGCGGTTTATCTCAGCCGTCAGACTTTACATCCGGGGGAGTGGTTCCTCCATTCAGATGTGAGGTTTTCCAGGAATAGATCTGATGGCTTCTCATCTAAACAAGAAACTTCCCAGGTACCTGTCCAGGTCCAGTGATCCTAAGGCGGAAGCAGTGGACGCGTTGACACTTCTTCGGTGTTATCAACCTGCTTATATTTTCCCGCCTTTAATTCTTCCAAGAGTGATCTCCAAAATCATCATGGAGCAATCGTTTGTGCTGCTGGTGGCTCCAGCATGGCCTCACAGGTTTTGATATGCGGATCTTGTTCGGATGTCCAGTTGCTAACCTTGGCCACTTCCATTAAGGCCGGACCTTCTGTCTCAAGGTCCGTTTTTCCATCAGGATCTCAATCATTAAATTTGAAGGTATGGAAATTGAACGCTTAGTGCTTAGTCATAGAGGTTTCTCTGACTCTGTGATTAATACTATGTTCAAGCTCGTAAATCTGTTTATAGAAAGATCTATTATCAAGTTTGGAAGACTTACATTTCATGGTGTTCCTCTCATAAATTCTCTTGGCATTCTTTTGGAATTCCTAGAATTTTACAGTTTCTTCAGGATGGTTTGGATAAGGTTTTGTCTGCAAGTTCCTTGAATGGACAAATCTCTGCCCTTTCTGTTTTATTTCACAGAAAGATTGCTAAGCTTCCTGATATTCACTGTTTTGTTCAGGCTTTAGTTCGTATCAAGCCTGTCATTAAATCAATCTCTCCTTCTTGAAGTCTTAATTTGGTTTTGAAGGCTTTAAAGGCTCCTCCATTTGAGCCTATGCATTCTTTGGACATTAAATACTTTCTTGGAAAGTGTTGTTTCTTTTGGCCATCTCTTCTGCTAGAAGAGTTTCTGAATTATCTGCTCTCTCTTGTGATTCTCCTTTTCTGATTTTTCATCAGGATAAGGCAGTTTTGCGGACTTAATTTAAATTCTTACCTAAGGTTGTGAATTCTAACAACATTAATAGATAAATTGTTGTCCTTTCCTTTTGTCCTAATTCTAAGAATTCTTTGGAGAGATCCTTACATTCTTTGGATGTAGTGAAAGCTCTGCATTATTATGTTAAGCTACTAAAGATTTCAGGAAGACTTCTAGTCTATTTGTTATCTTTTCTAGTTCTAGTAAAGGTCAGAAGGCTTCTGCCGTTTCCTTGGCATCGTGGTTGAAGCTTTTGATTCTTCAAGCTTATTTGGAGTTGGGTCAAGCACCGCCTCAGAGATTTACAGCTCATTCTACTAGATCAGTCTCCACTTTGTGGGTTTTTAGGAATGAAGCTTCAGTTGATCAGATTTGCAAAGCAGCAACTTGGTCCTCTTTGCATACATTTACTAAATTCTACCGTTTTGATGTATTTGCCTCTTTGGAAGCAGTTTTTGGTATAAAAGTTCTTCAGGCAGCTGTTTCAGTTTGATTCTTCTGCTTATGTTTTAAGTTTTTTCCTTTCATTTATGAGGATAAAACTTATATTTTGGGTTGTGGATTAATTTTCTTGAGCGCAAAAATGGCTATTTTTATTTTATCCCCTCCCTCTCTAGTGACTCTTGCGTGGAGTTCTACATCTTAAGTATTGCTATCCCAAACGTCACTAGCTCATGGACTCTTGATAAATCAATTTCTTTCATATTGGCCAGAGTCCATGAGGCCCACCCTTTTTATGGTGGTTATGATTTTTTTGTATAAAGCACAATTATTTCCAAATTCCTTTGTTGATGCTTTTTACTCCTTTCTTTATCACCCCACTACTTGGCTATTCGTTAAACTGAATTGTGGGTGTGGTGAGGGGCGTATTTATAGGCATTTTGAGGTTTGGGAAACTTTGCCCCTCCTGGTAGGATTGTATATCCCATACGAAACTAGCTCATGGACTCTTGCCAATATGAAAGAAATGAATTTATCAGGTAGGTTCTTACATAAATTATGTTTTTTCATTAATCAAATTTGCTTAATTCTCATGTTATTCTTTGTTGAAAAGATTTCACATGCCTGAAGCATTACATGACAGGAAATAGTGCTGCCATCTAGTGCTCTTGGTAATGTATAACATTGTTGCAAAACCGCTGCCGTATAGGGCTCGATTTATCATTCCATGGCTGACATCGACGTACATATTGCGTCCTGTCCACTCGTTTCTCTTTTGGCGGGCAACAATCCACTGCCCGCATTTACCATTGCACATGCGCGATCCTGTGCGCTAGCACTTAACCCCACTCCCTGCCTGCACACAGCCAATCACGCATGGGCAGGAGCTGTCTATCTCCCCAGTCGGAAGTGACAAGGGAGATTGAAATTCTCCACCTAAGAGATGGAGAACAGGGCCAGGGAAGCACCGGTCTGATGACCACTGCTTAATGAATCCTGACTACAGGTTTGCACAAGCAGTCAAAGAGGAGAGAAGGACTTGATAAATTGAGCCCATAGTGCTGTAGACAAGTGCACACTCCTAAACTTACATCCCCGCTTTTAGAAAATTAACAAGAAAACAAAGAAAATGTAATAATATAATTAAGTTGGAAAGTTTTTTCAATTTGTATGCTTTATCTGAATTATGAAATAAAAAATGTGGGTTTTATGTCCCTTTAATGTACCTTTAAAACATAGGGGTAGTGGAAACAGTTAACTACTAATCTTTTAATTCTATTAGAGTACCTGAAAATGGTAATCTTTTTAATTAGATACACCTGCCCGTTATAAAAAGCCAGGAGTGCACTTTTATGAATCAACATTATTATTTTATTTTAGAATTCTTAAAGGGACACTGAACCCAAATTTTTTCTTTTGTGATTAATATAGAGCATGCAATTTTAAGGAACTTTCTAATTTACTCCTATTATCAATTTTTCTTCATTCTCTTGCTATCTTGATTTGAAAAAGAAGGCATCTGAACTTTTTTTTGGTTCAGACTCTGGACAGCACTTTTCTATTGGTAGATGAATTTATCCACCAATCAGCAAGGACAACCAAATATGGGCCGGCATCTAAATTTACATTCTTGCATTTCAAATTAAGATACCAAGAGAATGTAGACAATTTGATAATAGGAGTAAATTAGAAAGTTGCTTAAAATGTCATGCTCTATCTGAATCACAAAAGAAGAAGAAAATACAACTCCCCCCCCTTTGCTCCTATTTTAATACACCACATCTATTAACCTCTCATTTATGCAGGCTTTAATAAAGCAACACATTTCCATTCATGTTAATTATACCTGTATGTAATTAAACTTTCAGATAATTATCAGATGGAGAGGAAAGAAGCCCTACTCAAATGTTCTCAGCTTCTTATTATGAGTCTGAATTACTTCTGCATTAACACCTTTCTCAATAATACTTTTACAATGACCGTATTAATTTAAAAATGATAAATATTTTATCAGGGGGTGTATGGATACAATACACATGGATAGACCAATATTTCTTGATTTCCCGGCTCAGTTTAATTAGATTATCTCTATTTATGCATGTGTGTGCTCTTGTGTGTGTATGTATGTATGTATATATATATATATATATATATATATATATATATATATATATATATATATATATATATATATATATATATATATATATATATATATATATATATATATATATATATATATATATATATAAAAGCTCCTGCACATATCTAGCAATCCATGTGCAGTATATACGAGGGTAAGGGTTCTGAATTCCTCCTGTATAAAAAAACAGGCAATATAAATAGTAAAAATGCATTGTAAAGTGTTGTTACTATCTATAATTAAACCTTTTATGGTGAAGTAAATTTGAGTTATTGTCCCTTTAAGGCCAGATATGGATACCAGTAGTGAAGATAAAGTTATTTCTTCCCTCAGATGAACTCCTCAAATTGTTATGCCATTGTATGAAGCCTATGAATTAGAATGTGTCAGAACTCTAGTCTAAATATACTGCAACTAATAAAAAATAAGGAAATATAATGGTTTGTTGTAGTGGAGAGAAAACTTTACATTTTTTGGACCTAACCCTGAGGTATTAAGATTTTATTATATTTGTATTTGGAGATGTTTCATATAAACACAAAAGTTGGTTACAGATTGTTACGAGCACAAAGTGTCCTTGTATCAAAGACAATTTGAGAAATGTTATAAGCACAAAAGTCTTTAGAAAACAATCAACCCTTAAAGGTAAAGTAAATACCTGGAGATTTTATATAAAATGTTTAGTTATGTGTATTGAATCAACTTTGCATTAATCTTCACTGTTTATTTTGTCCCCTTTTCATGTAATTTAGCTCTGAATATTAAACCATTCTGAGTCTCAGAACTTGAAATACACCCTGCTGACCTTTCAAGGCTAATTCTGCTACAGTATATATCTGTCTCCAATTAGCTTTAAAGAGACATTAAACAATTTAAGATGGTTCTATAAAATGCTAAATTGTGTATATATATATATATATATATATATATATATATATATATAAACTGCAATATATTTTCATTATTTATTTTGTCCCCTTTTCCCATTATTCCATTCTGAAATTGTGAGCTTTCCAGGTCCTGTTAGAAATGGAAGTGAAGAACACTGTTATACTCCACACAGCTATTGGTGCACACTCTAGTGACCTATTCATAACTGTCCCTAATTGTCTACAGCAGATAAAGTGACCTAAGTTACAACATGGCAGCTTCCATTGTTTTATAGACACTAAAACTTTACGCTTTTTTTGTCAAAATTTAAAACAGCTAATGAAACTTTAAAAAATGCATCTACACGTTATTTTCAGACTAATCTTTTCTTTGAATGCTTCATTCTATCTAGCATTTATTTAGTGTTTAGTGTCCCTTTAACTTATAACAGCTGCATAACAATGCACTTATACTAACTTTATGATAGTGACTAGCCTTGTTATCTGTAGACTAAAGCCCAGGGCCTCCATTACATATAGAGCGTCGCCCGCAAAAGCCGGCAACGCCAGATTTTGCACGATTTTGGTATTACATATACGGCGTAGCATACAAGTTACGCCCGTATATTTCACCCGTCGCTCGCAATTTTTACTCCCATAGGCTAACATGGGACCGCGTCGTAAATCGGTATCCAATATCCAGCGCAAGGCCTTACGTGGCGAAAATGGAGAAATCTTACACCATTTTTACCTCGCCATAAAAGGCAGCCATAGCAGGCCTTGCGCTGAGTATGGGAGCACCGTAACCCCCGAAAAAGCCTGCAAAAATAAACACCTAACGCATGCACAATGTCTATCTACCTGTCAACCGCAATCCCCCACCGCAATAAACCTATTCTAGTGTTAAACCCCTAAACCACCATAGCCCACACCGCAATAAACCTATTCTAGTATTAACCCCTAAACCTAAGTCTAACCCTAACACCCCCCTAACTTAAATATTATTTAAATAAATCTAAATAAAATTAGTATTATTAACTAAATTATTTCTATTTAAAACTAAATACTTACCTATAAAATAAACCCTAAGATAGCTACAATATAATTAATAATTACATTGTAGCTATTTTAGGATTTATTTTTATTTTACAGGCAACTTTGTATTTATTTTAACTAGGTACAATAGCTATTAAATAGTTAAAATAAATAGTTAAAATAACTACAAATTTACCTGTAAAATAAATCCTAACCTAAGTTACAATTACACTTAACACTACACTATCATTAAATTAATTAAATTAATTAACTACAATTAGCTAAAATAAATACAATTAAATAAAATAAACTATAGTACAAAAAAAAACACTAAATTACAGAAAATTTAAAAAAATTACAAGAAGTTTAAACTAATTACACCTAATCTAAGCCCCCTAATAAAATAAAAAAGCCCCCCAAAATAATAAAATTCCCTACCCTATACTAAATTACAAATAGCCCTTAAAATTGCTTTTTGCGGGGCATTGCCCCAAAGTAATCAGCTCTTTTACCTGTAAAAAAGAAATACAACCCCCCCAACATTAAAACCCACCACCCACACACCCAACCTTACTCTAAAAACCACCCAATCCCCCCTTAAAAAAACCTAACACTACCCCCTTGAAGACCACCCTACCTTGAGCCGTCTTCACCCAGCCGGGCAGAAGTGGATCAGCCAATAGGATTTTTCCTTCCTTAATTCCAATTGGCTGATAGAATTCTATCAGCCAATCGGAATTGAAGGGACGCCATCTTGGATGACATCATTTAAAGGAACCTTCATTCGTCGTTAGTCCGTTGGCCAGGAAGGATGCTCCGCGTCAGATGTCTTCAAGATGGAGCCGCTCCTCATCGGATGGAAGAAGATAGAAGATGCCACTTGGATGAAGACTTCTGCCCGGCTGGAGGACGCTTCTGCCCGGATCGGATCAATTCAAGACTTCTGCCCGGATGGAGGACCTCTTCTGCCCGGATTGGATGAAGACTTCTGCCCAGATGGAGGACCTCTTCTGCCCGGATCGGGTGTCCAATTCTGCCCGACTGGCTGAAGACGGCTCAAGGTAGGGTGGTCTTCAAGGGGGTAGTGTTAGGTTTTTTTAAGGGGGTTTGGCTGGGTTTTAGAGTAAGGTTGGGTGTGTGGGTGGTGGGTTTTAATGTTGGGAGGGTTGTATTTATTTTTTTACAGGTAAAAGAGCTGATTACTTTGGGGCAATGCCCCGCAAAAAGCCCTTTTAAGGGCTATTTGTAATTTAGTATAGGGTAGGGAATTTTATTATTTTGGGGGGCTTTTTTATTTTATTAGGGGGCTTAGATTAGGTGTAAATCTGTAATTTAGTGTTTTGTTTTTTTTGTACTATAGTTTATTTTATTTTATTGTATTTCATTTTAGCTAATTGTAGTTAATTAATGTAATTAATTTAATGATAATGTAGTGTTAGGTGTAATTGTAACTTAGGTTAGGATTTATTTTACAGGTAAATTTGTAGTTATTTTAACTAGGTAGCTATTAAATAGTTATTAACCATTTAATAGCTATTGTACCTAGTTAAAATAAATACAAAGTTGCCTGTAAAATAAAAATAAATCCTAAAATAGCTACAATATAATTATTAATTATATTGTAGCTATATTAGGGTTTATTTTATAGGTATTTAGTTTTAAATAGGAATAATTTAGTTAATAATAGTAATATTATTTAGATTTATTTAAATAATATTTAAGTTAGGGAGGTGTTAGGGTTAGGTTTAGGGGTTAATAACTTTATTATAGTGGCGGCGACGTTGGCGGCAGCAGATTAGGGGTTAATAGATTTAATAGGCTATGTGGGCTATGGCGGTTTAGGGGTTAATAATTAGGCTTATTGCGTTATGGGGGGTTGTCGGTCTAGGGGTTAATACATTTATTAGTAGTAGTGAGAGGGGGGGATTGCGGATATAGGGGTTTTACGTGTCGGGCTTATTTTTGGGAGGCATGTTAGACTGTTACGGGAGATTTGATTTTTCCTTTACTTTTCTTAGGCGCCGGCAGTTTCTAAAGTGCCGTAAGTCACTAACGACTCCAGAAAGTTGTATTTACGCTCATTTCTGGACATCGCTAGTTTATCAGACTAACGGCACTTTATGAACTGCCGGCGGGGTTTATGTAATACCCCGATGTGCGAGGTGAAATTACGGGTGGCGCGGGTTCCCACGCTTGCGCCAAAACCTACGCCGTATATTTGATCGCGCCCCAGATTGGCTCCTTAAAATAAGACAAATTGTGGGTGGAGTTTTGGCCATTGTAAACTATTTCAATAAAAATTATGTTAAATTTGTTTTAAAAACATTAGGCTGATATGTAATTCTATAACAACACAACATAAATATCTTGTAATTACAAGGTGTCTACTGTCCCTTTACTATTGAGTTTTTTTTAAGATAACACAATTGTAACCAGAACGACCTATAAAAAAAATGTTTTAAGAAGCAGCATACAGTGCTATTACCGATCTCTTTATGCATTTCTTATTAAATTGGATTTCAACTTTTTATGGTGGTGGTAATAGCGCCAATTAGATTATATGTTTTTCAGGCTTTAATGTAATACAACTGCAATGTAAGAACACTCTCAAGCATTAGACCGTAGAATTAAGATATCAGGTAATTGCCATATTCAGGTTAGAAACTCAGCAAACATATTTGTTCCAGAAATCCCAAATCAATATGAGTTCTTCCATATTTTTATTACAATAGAACCTACTTTTTTCCATTAACTAATTAATTGCCCTTGTTACATCGACCCAGGCTGGGCATTTGTTTTCAGCAATAGTTAGCAATAAAGTTTTCCATTTAAAGGGTCATTATAGTGCTAAAAATTACATCCTTTAAAGTGAAAGTCAACCCTAGCGTTTGTGAAACGCTTGGATTGACTATTGAAACAAATAAAGGAGACTTTCATTCATGAAGTATATCATACTACATGCAGAAAGCTCCTTTATTTGTTTCAAGCGATCACTGCTCTGAGCTGCTAAGGCAGCCCACGGCAGATCGCTGTTTTGCTAAGAGGTGACGTTTTCACCTCTTAGTCAATAGCCGTGCGGTAAATCCGGCTTGGCGCCCTTGGGAGCTGTATTTCATGCATGCTATTTGCTAAGAGGTCGAAATGTCACCTCTTAGTAAAACAGCGTTCTGCCATGGGCTGCCTGAGCAGCTCAGTGCAGCGAACGCTTGAAACAAATAAAGGAGCTTTCTGTATGAAGTATTTTATACTTCATGAATGAATGTACCCTTTATTTGTTTCAATAGTCAATCCTAGCGTTTCACAAACGCTAGGGTTGACTTTCACTTTAGTCATTAGAGCATATTTTAGCATCACCAACTTTACAAGCCTACGTGTCTAGCCCCACATGAAGGTTTAACAGATAACAGAATTGCAGTTCCCAAGTGGAAACTGGCGGTGACCCAATCAGCAGTGACAGTTGCTGCTGGGTCTTTAAAGGGACAGTCAAGTCCAAAAATGTTATTGTTTAAAAAGATAGATTATCCCTTTATTACCCATTCCCCAGTTTTCCACAGCCAACATGGTTATATTAATATACGTTTTACCTCTGTGATTACCTTGTATCTAAGCCTCTTCTGACAGCCCCCTTATCACATAACTATTTATTTTTTATCTGACTTGCATTTTAGCCAATTAGTGCTGTGTGGTGCACTACTCCATAGACGTGAGCACAATTTTATCTATATGGCCCACATGAACTAGCAGTCTCCTGTTGTGAAAAGCAAATAAAAAAGCATGTGATTAAAGGCTGTTTGTAGTGGCTTAGAAACTGGCAGAAATTTAGAGGTTTGAATGTTATAAAGTATATTAATATAACCATGTTGGTTGTGCAAAGCTGGGGAATGGGTAGTAAAGGCGTTATCTATCTTTTCTTCTTAAATGGAAAGAGTCCACAGCTGCATTCATAACTTTTGTGAAATAAGAACCTGGCCACCAGGAGGAGGCAAAGACACCCCAGCCAAAGGCTTAAATATTCTTCCCACTCCCCTCATCCCCCAGTCATTCTTTGCCTTTCGTCCCAGGAGGTTGGCAGAGAAGTGTCAGAATTTTTAATTTTTATTTTTTGTCTCTTATGGAGGGTAGTACTCTTCGGCATGGGACAGGAGTTTTAAGTAGTCCTGTCAGTCTCTCAGTGAGCGCTTGGATGAAAGTTAGAGTCCGGAGATGCAGGGAGAGTCTTTCTGCGAAACCATCCTGACTCATATTTACAGCTCCTCAAGTAATCAGCGTTGTCGAACTTTGCTCCGCTGCCTGCTTTCTTCTCTCAAGTCCATGGCGGAGGCGATGCCACTATTCGGCACACTTGAAAGGCTGTGTTCCTGTTCCACAGTGTAGATTTCGGTAAGATTGTTTCATTTTACTTTATCATCAATATACTGTAATGTGAATGTTTTCCCGAGAGGCTACAACTCCTTGCGGGTCTAACTATATGACATAAGGGTCTCAGTGAGTCTCTGTTAGTATCTTGCGATCGAGGGTTAATATCTCCTGAGGGGGGTTATTGAACAGGGGGGTTTATAATAATGTTTGTTATGTGATTCAACCTGCTTATGTGTGATGTTTACAGGCTCGTGGTTGGAACTTTTAGGCCTTTAGAATGGACACGGCTTTTTGGTTGGGCGCGCTTTTTTGGACTGTACGGTTCAACTTGTGTTCGGGCGTGGTTCCGTTCCCCATTTCCGCATTCCCAACCTTGTGACGAAGGAGATATTCTAGTCTGCAGGGGTCTGGTCATAGGAGGTGGTGAGTGCCCCAGCCATTGTGGGTGTCAAGTACCTTTTTGTTAATTCTACTTTAGTCCATATTGATATGTCCTCTATCCAGTTATGGAGGATTCTGATGCTGAGACTGTGCTAATTTCAGATTCAGTTACGGAGGATTCTGATACAGAGACTATTTTGATTTCAGATTCTGTGTCCGGTAACGACTCCGGATTGGCCTCGTTGACACAGGTCAACCAGTTTTGTTCTGTATGCCATATAAGAGTGCCTGGTTCCTTGGGCTCGGTGAATCAGGGGACTGCTGAGCCATCCACCTTGGGGGGCCCCGTCCTTTAAGAGGCGAGTTCCCTACCAATTCATACATCTACACATGCGGGTAGCCCAATTTATGGTTCCTCCATTAGGAGTGGCGTGTCCCCCCCCCCCCCCCAGAGGTTGCAGCACGTTTTCACTTCCAGATAATGTTAGCAATGGTTTGTCTGTAGTGTCCAGACGTTTATTTGAGTTTGTGCTCGTGCCCTATTGTCCCGGGCCTTCCGCCTTGGGGTGGGCCTCTACAGTTCCCCGCGGGTGTAACTGTTCCTGAGTGTTGTGCTTTTCGTTACAGGATTGTGCGCCTTAGCGTGTTGCTCAGACATCTTTCTCCAACATAGGTGTGTCCGGTCCACGGCGTCATCCTTACTTGTGGGATATTCTCTTCCCCAACAGGAAATGGCAAAGAGCCCAGCAAAGCTGGTCACATGATCCCTCCTAGGCTCCGCCTACCCCAGTCATTCTCTTTGCCGTTGTACAGGCAACATCTCCACGGAGATGGCTTAGAGTTTTTTAGTGTTTAACTGTAGTTTTTATTATTCAATCAAGAGTTTGTTATTTTGAAATAGTGCTGGTATGTACTATTTACTCAGAAACAGAAAAGAGATGAAGATTTCTGTTTGTATGAGGAAAATGATTTTAGCAACCGTAACTAAAATCCATGGCTGTTCCACACAGGACTGTTGAGAGCAATTAACTTCAGTTGGGGGAACAGTGTGCAGTCTCTTGCTGCTTGAGGTATGACACATTCTAACAAGACGATGTAATGCTGGAAGCTGTCATTTTCCCTATGGGATCCGGTAAGCCATGTTTATTACGATCATAAATAAGGGCTTCACAAGGGCTTATTAAGACTGTAGACTGTTTCTGGGCTAAATCGATTCATTATTAACATATATTTAGCCTTGAGGAATCATTTTATCTGGGTATTTTGATATAATAATATCGGCAGGCACTGTATTAGACACCTTATTCCTTAGGGGCTTTCCCAAAGCTTAAGCAGAGCCTCATTTTCGCGCCGGTGTGGCGCACTTGTTTTTGAGCATGCAGTCGCATGTGAGAGGAGCTCTGATACTTAGAAAAGACTTTCTGAAGGCGTCATTTGGTATCGTATTCCCCTTTGGGCTTGGTTGGGTCTCAGCAAAGCAGATACCAGGGACTGTAAAGGGGTTAAAGTTTAAAACGGCTCCGGTTCCGTTATTTTAAGGGTTAAAGCTTCCAAATTTGGTGTGCAATACTTTTAAGGCTTTAAGACACTGTGGTGAAAATTTGGTGAATTTTGAACAATTCCTTCATGTTTTTTCGCAATTGCAGTAATAAAGTGTGTTCAGTTTAAAATTTAAAGTGACAGTAACGGTTTTATTTTAAAACGTTTTTGTACTTTGTTATCAAGTTTATGCCTGTTTAACATGTCTGAACTACCAGATAGACTGTGTTCTGAATGTGGGGAAGCCAGAATTCCTATTCATTTAAATAAATGTGATTTATGTGATAATGACAATGATGCCCAAGATGATTCCTCAAGTGAGGGGAGTAAGCATGGTACTGCATCATTCCCTCCTTCGTCTACACGAGTCTTGCCCACTCAGGAGGCCCCTAGTACATCTAGCGCGCCAATACTCCTTACTATGCAACAATTAACGGCTGTAATGGATAATTCTGTCAAAAACATTTTAGCCAAAATGAACCCTTGTCAGCGTAAGCGTGGCTGCTCTGTTTTAGATACTGAAGAGCATGACGACGCTGATATTAATATCTCTGAAGGGCCCCTAACCCAGTCTGATGGGGCCAGGGAGGTTTTGTCTGAGGGAGAAATTACTGATTCAGGGAACATTTCTCAACAGGCTGAACCTGATGTGATTGCATTTAAATTTAAGTTGGAACATCTCCGCATTCTGCTTAAGGAGGTATTATCCACTCTGGATGATTGTGAAAAGTTGGTCATCCCAGAGAAACTATGTAAAATGGACAAGTTCCTAGAGGTGCCGGGGCTCCCAGAAGCTTTTCCTATACCCAAGCGGGTGGCGGACATTGTTAATAAAGAATGGGAAAGGCCCGGTATTCCTTTCGTCCCTCCCCCCATATTTAAAAAATTGTTTCCTATGGTCGACCCCAGAAAGGACTTATGGCAGACAGTCCCCAAGGTCGAGGGAGCGGTTTCCACTTTAAACAAACGCACCACTATACCCATAGAGGATAGTTGTGCTTTCAAAGATCCTATGGATAAAAAATTAGAAGGTTTGCTTAAAAAGATGTTTGTTCAGCAGGGTTACCTTCTACAACCAATTTCATGCATTGTCCCTGTCGCTACAGCCGCATGTTTCTGGTTCGATGAGCTGATAAAGACGCTCGATAGTGATTCTCCTCCTTATGAGGAGATTATGGACAGAATCAATGCTCTCAAATTGGCTAATTCTTTCACCCTAGACGCCACTTTGCAATTGGCTAGGTTAGCGGCTAAGAATTCTGGGTTTGCTATTGTGGCGCGCAGAGCGCTTTGGTTGAAATCTTGGTCGGCTGATGCGTCTTCCAAGAACAAGCTACTAAACATTCCTTTCAAGGGGAAAACGCTGTTTGGCCCTGACTTGAAAGAGATTATCTCTGATATCACTGGGGGTAAGGGCCACGCCCTTCCTCAGGATCGGCCTTTCAAGGCAAAAAATAGACCTAATTTTCGTCCCTTTCGTAAAAACGGACCAGCCCAAAGTGCTACGTCCTCTAAGCAAGAGGGTAATACTTCTCAAGCCAAGCCAGCTTGGAGACCAATGCAAGGCTGGAACAAGGGAAAGCAGGCCAAGAAACCTGCCACTGCTACCAAGACAGCATGAAATGTTGGCCCCCGATCCGGGACCGGATCTGGTGGGGGGCAGACTCTCTCTCTTCGCTCAGGCTTGGGCAAGAGATGTTCTGGATCCTTGGGCGCTAGAAATAGTCTCCCAAGGTTATCTTCTGGAATTCAAGGGACTTCCCCCAAGGGGGAGGTTCCACAGGTCTCAGTTGTCTTCAGACCACATAAAAAGACAGGCGTTCTTACATTGCGTAGAAGACCTGTTAAAAATGGGAGTGATTCATCCTGTTCCATTAAGAGAACAAGGGATGGGGTTCTACTCCAATCTGTTCATAGTTCCCAAAAAAGAGGGAACGTTCAGACCAATCTTAGATCTCAAGATCTTAAACAAGTTTCTCAGGTTCCATCGTTCAGGATGGAAACCATTCGAACTATTCTTCCTTCCATCCAGGAAGGTCAATTCATGACCACGGTGGATTTAAAGGATGCGTATCTACATATTCCTATCCACAAGGAACATCATCGGTTCCTAAGGTTCGCATTCCTGGACAAACATTACCAGTTCGTGGCGCTTCCTTTCGGATTAGCCACTGCTCCAAGGATTTTCACAAAGGTACTAGGGTCCCTTCTAGCTGTGCTACGACCAAGGGGCGTTGCGGTAGTACCTTACTTGGACGACATTCTGATTCAAGCGTCGTCCCTTCCTCAAGCAAAGGCTCACACGGACATCGTCCTGGCCTTTCTCAGATCTCACGGATGGAAAGTGAACGTGGAAAAGAGTTCTCTATCCCCGTCAACAAGGGTTCCCTTCTTGGGAACAATTATAGACTCCTTAGAAATGAGGATTTTTCTGACAGAGGTCAGAAAAACAAAACTTCTAGACTCTTGTCGGATACTTCATTCCGTTCCTCTTCCTTCCATAGCTCAGTGCATGGAAGTGATCGGGTTGATGGTAGCGGCAATGGACATAGTTCCTTTTGCGCGCATTCATCTAAGACCATTACAACTGTGCATGCTCAGTCAGTGGAATGGGGACTATACAGACTTGTCTCCGAAGATACAAGTAAATCAGAGGACCAGAGACTCACTCCGTTGGTGGCTGTCCCTGGACAACCTGTCACAAGGGATGACATTCCGCAGACCAGAGTGGGTCATTGTCACGACCGACGCCAGTCTGATGGCCTGGGGCGCGGTCTGGGGATCCCTGAAAGCTCAGGGTCTTTGGTCTCGGGAAGAATCTCTTCTACCGATAAATATTCTGGAACTGAGAGCGATATTCAATGCTCTCAAGGCTTGGCCTCAGCTAGCGAGGACCAAGTTCATACGGTTTCAATCAGACAACATGACAACTGTTGCGTACATCAACCATCAGGGGGGAACAAGGAGTTCCCTAGCGATGGAAGAAGTGACCAAAATCATTCTATGGGCGGAGTCTCACTCCTGCCACCTGTCTGCTATCCACATCCCAGGAGTGGAAAATTGGGAAGCGGATTTTCTGAGTCGTCAGACATTGCATCCGGGGGAGTGGGAACTCCATCCGGAAATCTTTGCCCAAGTCACTCACCTGTGGGGCATTCCAGACATGGATCTGATGGCCTCTCGTCAGAACTTCAAAGTTCCTTGCTACGGGGCCAGATCCAGGGATCCCAAGGCGGCTCTAGTGGATGCACTAGTAGCACCTTGGACCTTCAAACTAGCTTATGTGTTCCCGCCATTTCCTCTCATCCCCAGGCTGGTAGCCAGGATCAATCAGGAGAGGGCGTCGGTGATCTTGATAGCTCCTGCGTGGCCACGCAGGACTTGGTATGCAGATCTGGTGAATATGTCATCGGCTCCACCTTGGAAGCTACCTTTGAGACGAGACCTTCTTGTTCAGGGTCCGTTCGAACATCCGAATCTGGTTTCACTCCAGCTGACTGCTTGGAGATTGAACGCTTGATCTTATCGAAGCGAGGATTCTCAGATTCTGTTATCGATACTCTTGTTCAGGCCAGAAAGCCTGTAACTAGAAAGATTTACCACAAAATTTGGAAAAAATATATCTGTTGGTGTGAATCTAAAGGATTCCCTTGGGACAAGGTTAAGATTCCTAGGATTCTATCCTTCCTTCAAGAAGGATTGGAAAAAGGATTATCTGCAAGTTCCCTGAAGGGACAGATTTCTGCCTTGTCGGTGTTACTTCACAAAAAGCTGGCAGCTGTGCCAGATGTTCAAGCCTTTGTTCAGGCTCTGGTTAGAATCAAGCCTGTTTACAAACCTTTGACTCCTCCTTGGAGTCTCAATTTAGTTCTTTCAGTTCTTCAGGGGGTTCCGTTTGAACCCTTACATTCCGTTGATATTAAGTTATTATCTTGGAAAGTTTTGTTTTTAGTTGCAATTTCTTCTGCTAGAAGAGTTTCAGAATTATCTGCTCTGCAGTGTTCTCCTCCTTATCTGGTGTTCCATGCAGATAAGGTGGTTTTACGTACTAAACCTGGTTTTCTTCCAAAAGTTGTTTCTAACAAAAACATTAACCAGGAGATTATCGTACCTTCTCTGTGTCCGAAACCAGTTTCAAAGAAGGAACGTTTGTTGCACAATTTGGATGTTGTTCGCGCTCTAAAATTCTATTTAGATGCTACAAAGGATTTTAGACAAACATCTTCCTTGTTTGTTGTTTATTCAGGTAAAAGGAGAGGTCAAAAAGCAACTTCTACCTCTCTCTCTTTTTGGATTAAAAGCATCATCAGATTGGCTTACGAGACTGCCGGACGGCAGCCTCCCGAAAGAATCACAGCTCATTCCACTAGGGCTGTGGCTTCCACATGGGCCTTCAAGAACGAGGCTTCTGTTGATCAGATATGTAGGGCAGCGACTTGGTCTTCACTGCACACTTTTACCAAATTTTACAAGTTTGATACTTTTGCTTCTTCTGAGGCTATTTTTGGGAGAAAGGTTTTGCAAGCCGTGGTGCCTTCCATTTAGGTGACCTGATTTGCTCCCTCCCTTCATCCGTGTCCTAAAGCTTTGGTATTGGTTCCCACAAGTAAGGATGACGCCGTGGACCGGACACACCTATGTTGGAGAAAACAGAATTTATGTTTACCTGATAAATTACTTTCTCCAACGGTGTGTCCGGTCCACGGCCCGCCCTGGTTTTTTAATCAGGTCTGATAATTTATTTTCTTTAACTACAGTCACCACGGTACCATATGGTTTCTCCTATGCAAATATTCCTCCTTAACGTCGGTCGAATGACTGGGGTAGGCGGAGCCTAGGAGGGATCATGTGACCAGCTTTGCTGGGCTCTTTGCCATTTCCTGTTGGGGAAGAGAATATCCCACAAGTAAGGATGACGCCGTGGACCGGACACACCGTTGGAGAAAGTAATTTATCAGGTAAACATAAATTCTGTTTTTTTAGTTATTGAATGACCCTATCGTTAACAGATATGGGGATTTTCAGTCTAATAATTCAAATGGCACACCTCATTAGACATGTGGGGATGAGATAATCTCCTGATTGTCATTTGTTTGAGATCTTTCCCAGTTTATGAAATATAGGGCTCCGTTTGGCTGGTCCTGCGGGTAGGCCTGTGTCTTTTGGGCGTTAACCTTCGGGTTGCCTTCTATCTTATTTTGTATCCGATGGGATGTCTTTTATTTGTTTTTGTTTCCTTCGGGAACCATCTGGGATCGATACTCTTTGTTACTTCTTCGGAAGTCGTTTGGACATGTTAGTCCTATGTTTAATAATGTCTGTTTTCTTTTTTCCCCTATGAGGGAGAATTTATGCAGCTTGCCGGTTAGGACCCTGGGTACAGGCTGGTCCTGTTAGGTTTGTTCGGTTTTGTGGCTGTTCAGACATGTGGCGCTGTTTCTGCTGGACTGGTTTGGTAGTAGCGCTGAGTGCTCAGGTTATAATTGTTTTTCATGTTTAACTAAGCATTCGAGAAGACCTGTGGGTTCGCGAGGCGGGGAAGGATTGTATCAGTCATAGCTTTCAGTCATAGATGACCGGGCAGGGGAGTATTCCACTGCGTCACTCTATCTGACATCTGATTTCATCAGAACCTAGAGTTCCTCCTCCATGTGGGGGAGGGTTGGCGGGCTTAGCGCCCCGTTACCACTGTTTGAGTGGTTTTGTCTTCAGTTTTTAGGCTTCTGGATGGTCCTATTGGGGCTTGATCCAACAGCTTGTATGGATAGCTGTCCAGCATGCGGAAGGTTTTGCATTTTGAAACCTATTGCAGCTCTTGGCACCTTAAAAGGGTGCGTGTAAGCTGTTTCTAGTGTATCTAGATGTAGCTCTACTCTTGACCGTGTTCGGTCTGACTGAGTTATGAGACCTTTGGGTCTTCTTCCATTGTCTCCGGGTGAATTAGATCTCCTTTTGGGGATCCATGTTCCGGATGCTGGTTGATCCCTGTAGGGACTTGTTTAGCTTGGGGTTTCCTGGAGCTGGGAAGGCTTAGTACCTTTCTCTTCCCTGTGTCCTCTGCCTGTGTGGAGGTAATGGGGAGACTAACCCTGCTATGGGGGTTTTGGGGACTTTGAGGTATCCCTTCTGTTGTCCTGAGGCCTTGTGGGGTTCCTTCATTTGACTTCTAGCCTTGCTCCTTGGAGAGTTGGACTTTAGCTAGGGGTGGTTCTTTCCTTTGGTCGGGGCTTCGAATTCCCTTCGCTGTCCTGGTTCTCTGGATATGCTTCCAGTCCTTTGTCTGTTTTTTTTGGCCAGTTGGGGTGTTTAGTTCCAGGGTGTAGTTGCCTGAACTATTAGGTGCCCTGACCTGTTTTTTTCCCTGAGTCTTCCACCTCAAGGGTTGTGGGTTTATACCCAACTGCTGGCATTGGATTCCAATTTCTGGTATGCCTTAGGGTTGCGTTTGACAGTGTACCAGTGGCTTCTCTGCTCTGCAGGCGAATGGGTTGGCTGTGCCTCTGTTTGGGGAACTACTTGTAAGGGGGTCCCTCTAGGACATTTGTGTTGGGGATTTTTCTCTCCAATTAGCTGGTGGCTTCAGGCCTTGAGGATGGTTGTTGCCCTTCTGGCCTCTTCCCTTTATCTTTAAGGGACATTCTCCCTATGGAGATGAAGTCCTTACTTGGGGCTTCTCCTGGTCAGGAAGTGGAGGGTGGAATTGGTTCCACCTGGAGTCTTGCTGGCTCCAAGTGAGACTGTGGGGCCTTGTTTTGATAGATCCTTAGGTCTATAGCCTTGTCTGCTTGCAGAGTCAGGTTGTACTTGTACTCTGGGGAATGGCTCTGCCATTTTTACGCTCGTTCCTGTACCTGTTTCGGGGTTCTTTGGTTCCCCTGTATGGATCCCTGTGGCTGGGTTGGTCCAGTTGGGTGTGGGTCTGCAGGTCATGATGTCCGAGTGGTCTAAGGGTCGCAGTATCCTCTGGATGTGTGCGCTTGTTGAGTCTATCCCTATAGCTCAGTCTGCTAGGAGATGGTCTTTTCCTTTCTCTTTGCTCCTTTGGTAGGAGAGGGTTTACTCTTCCTTCGGGTTCTGAGGGTATAATCTCCTTCCCGGGGGGCCTCGAGGGAGGCTTGTGTTCCCCATTTTTTGGGACCTGTGAGTAGGTCTGGCGGCTTCGGTTGCCTGGAGCGTGCCCTCTGTCGAGGGGCTGTTTTGGGTGGTCTGTTTCTTGATGACTGCTTCTTCTTCCTTGCAAGCTCCCTCTTGCCTGAGGAAACAGCAAGCTAGCTGAGAAACTAGTTGCATTTTAATACACAGTGATATATGTATACACTGTGCTTTTAAAGACCATTGTTTTAATAAAAGTGATTTTAAAACTTATCACTTGACTGAGAGCCTGTCCATGTTTGTTTGCGGTTGGAGACTACAACCTAGACTGAGACCTGTGGGAAAAGAACAGTGAGCTGGGACACTGTGAGATTCCAGTATGCACTACTAAGCACGAGTGAGTGCTGCCACACTTGTGAGTATCTGAACATCTGTTATCACATATTTGTACACCATCTGTACTTTATTACACTAGGAGGCGCCCTTCTATGTGTTTGTTTTATACCATCACAGATTCTAGATATAATTTTTATTACTGCTGCCTTTTTAACCACAACTAGTAAAAGTTACATTTTAAGTGGAAACATATATATTCTATGTGTAGAAAGAGCATCCTTTCCCTATTTTCTTAATAGGGTCCTTCTCTTTGATAACATTCATTAGTGCCTTTGAGCTATGGTAGAAGCGGAGCTGGATTATCCCCAAAGCATCTGCCTAAGGCCCAATTAATATAAGAGGCCCAATATAAGAAACAAAAACCTGTTTTTCATTAAATTGATATTGAAAAAGTTTTCTATTGTTTTGCAGTAAAATAACATACCAGTAGATTGTGAGAGCTTTCTGAATACATTAACACATTTTTGGCAATTTTTTTTTGTCCATGGCCAAACTTCCAGTACCATTTACCTTATTTGGAGGAGCCAATTCCAGTTTGTTTCTGGTATAGACGAGGCTTGCAACTGCCATTCTGTTAACCCTTTCCCACTGTTAGGACAGCGTGGAACGTCCTAGCTATTTGGCTGTCCTAAAGCCATAGCTGCTTGGTAATTGGGATTGTGGGCTGGAGGGCGTGCCTAGTGTCATAGGCACTCCCCCCTGACCGGATCCTATCATTGGAATCACGTGATTGCTTAAGCAATTGCGTGTTTTAAATTTGTTTGCATCAAAACATAGTTCTGATGGCTACAAATGAGTCCAGGCGGGAAAAGGTTAACATAATCTGTATTGTGTTGAAGTATCTTACCACTTTTGCTTTGGCCAATTAGTGACATACTAGTACTAAAGCCCGTGTACACGGGCCATTTTTTTCAGAACAGCGGTCCCACCCCTTGCTCTCTCCCCCCTTTCTTTTGCTCTCTCTTCCCCCCTCTCTTTTGCTTTCTTTCCCCCCTCTCTTTTGCTTTCTCTCCCCCCTCTCCTTTGTTCTCTCTCTCCCCTCTTTTGCTCTCTCTCTCCCCTCTTTTGCTCTCTCTCTCCCCTCTTTGGCTCTCTCCATCCTTTCTTTTGCTCTCTCTCCCCCCTCTTTGGCTCTCCCCCCCCCCTTTGGCTCTCCCCCCCTCTTTGGCTCCCCCCCCCTCTTTGGCTCTCTCCCCTCTTTTGCTCTCTCTCCTCTTTGACTCTCTCTCTCCCCTCTTTGGCTCCCCCCCCCTTTGGCTCTCTCTCCCCCCTCTTTGGCTCTCTCTCCCCCCTCTTTGGCTCTCTCTCCCCCCTCTTTGGCTCTCTCTCTCCCCCCTCTTTGGCTCTCCCCTCCCCTTTGGCTCCCCCCTCCCCTTTGGCTCCCCCCTCTTTGGCTCTCCCCCCCCCCCCTCTTTTGCTCTCCCCTCCCCTCTTTGGCTCTCTCCCCCCTCTTTTGTTCTCTCCCCCCTCTTTGGCGCTCTCCCCCCCTCTTTGGCTCTCTCCCCCCCTCTTTGGCTCCCCCCCCCCCCTCTTTGGCTCTGACCCCCTCTTTGGCTCTCTCTCCCTCCTCTTTGTCTCTCTCCCCTCTTTTGCTCTCCTCTTTGGCTCTCTTTCCTCTTTGGCTCTCTCTCTCCCCCCTCTTTGGCTCTCCCCCCCTTTAGCTCTCTCCCCCCCCCCCCTTTGGCTCTCTCCCCCCCCCCCCTCTTTGGCTCTCTCTCCCCCCTCTTTGTCTCTCTCCCCTCTTTTGCTCTCTCCCCCCTCTTTTGTTCTCTCCCCCCTCTTTGGCGCTCTCCCCCCCTCTTTGGCTCTCTCCCCCCCTCTTTGGCTCTCCCCCCCCCCCCTCTTTGGCTCTGACCCCCTCTTTGGCTCTCTCTCCCTCCTCTTTGTCTCTCTCCCCTCTTTTGCTCTCCTCTTTGGCTCTTTTTCCTCTTTGGCTCTCTCTCTCCCCCCTCTTTGGCTCTCCCCCCCTTCTCTTTGGCTCTCCCCCCCTTCTTTTTGGCTCTCTTCCCCCCCTTCTCTTTGGCTCTCTCTCCCCCCCCCCCCTTCTCTTTGGCTCTCTGCCCCCCCCCTTCTCTTTGGCTCTCTGCCCCCCCCCCCTTCTCTTTGGCACTCTGCCCCCCCCCCTCCTGCTCCCTCTCTGGCTCTGTCTTCGCGGGACCCCGTCCGGCCACGCCCCATCGCGGCAACACTCGCCCGACCACGCCCCTCGCGACGCCCGGCCACGCCCCTTGTGACGCCCGGCCACGCCCCTCGCGACGCTCCCGTCAGCCACGAACAGCTGTGAGGTCTGGGGAGCGCGTTGCCGCTTCTCACGCAGCAGACCTCACAGCTGTTGAGTAGCTTGCGCTCCCTATCTCACAGCTGCTTGTATGCTGTGTACCTCGCGCTCCCAATCTGTCAGCTGTCAGCTATGCCGAGGTGCGCGAGAATAGAATCTAAGGCCAAGTGTTTGTCTGTACTGCGCATGACGGCTTCAGACAAACACTTGTCTTTTATAATATAGGATATGTGTTAGGCTTGTGAAATTTGCAGTGTGCACTTCCAATTTTTAGAATTGGAAAGTCCACAATTTTAAAAGTTCAATTACAGTAAAGGAAAGCAAAATTAATATTGAACGTATGTTTATAAGGATTTATTTACTATTTATTAGTAAATATTTTAATATTACAGTTTCAAAGTGTTTCATGTCCCTTTAAGCTGCCTGATAAGTTTACTTTGGACCCCTTGCCCAGAGCATTACATTTTATCTCCCAGTTAAAAATGACTTAGGTATCATAAGCAATTAGCAGGAACTCAGTAGGTATATCAGCCAGATGGCCACCTATCCTCGGTATTCAATGCATATGCATGGTAGTGGCATATGACGTGGTGCACTACTGATGGGCTCTAGTATTTGTTTGAGTCTGGTAGTATGGAAATGTTGTCTTGTGAAAGGCTTTTGATTCCATTTATTTATTATACAATTGATATTTAATTCCACTATTTAAAGGGACATGAAACCCAATTTTTTTCTTTCATGGTTTTAAACAACTTTCCAATTTAATTGTGTTATC